>NW_026855692.1:0-82143 GCF_026571515.1 Ruditapes philippinarum | reverse complement strand
CCCTATGTGCAGATCTTCGTATGCCCAAATAAGTAAGATAGGACGTATTCGAAAATATATCAACGAAGAAAGCTACAAAAACACTCGTTAACTCTCTCGTGACATCAAGACTGGATTATTGCAATGCTCTTCTATATGGTATACCTCAACAAACCATGAAAAAAACTTTCAACTTGTTCAAAAATACTTCAGCCCGTGTGATTAAACGTACATCTAGGAAAGATCATATTAACACCAGTGATGAAAGATCTTCATTGGCTGCCAATCGAATATAGAGTGAATTACAAGATCTTATTACATACTTTCAAGTCACTGAAACAACAATCTCCATCATATATGCAGGAAATGATTCAAAGTTTATTCCACTTCCCGAAATCTGCGCTCTTCAAATGCACCTGTTACGATTAGTGCAACCAAAAACTAAAACTGAAATTTTGGTGAAAGGAGTTTTTCGGCATCAGCTCCTAAGCCATGGAATTCACTACCAAGTTCATCTAAAAAACTGTAACACAGTAGAAAGTTTCAAAAAAACATCTTAAAACACACTACTTCAATTAGCTTATGGAAAATAATCAATGAACTGTTATGAATGAATTTTATTAAAACAGTGAAATACGAAGTATCTGTTATTTGAATATTAGTTTTATTAAAAAAGTTTTTTTTTTTTTTAAAACAAACAATTTTTAAATCAATTTAGTATTTCTATTGTTTTATAACGATGATTTAGCAAGATCTTATCTAATTATTATAAATCCATTGCTAGCATTTTTAAGCACAGAATATTTCTTTTTTTTAAATCAAAAAAAAAAAAAAAAAACTAACATTGATTTATCATAATAATTACATGTGTTATATAATATATGGCTCGTGAATGCAGAGGGGTCAGATTTCAAGAATATTATGTGTTAAGGTGTGGGCGTGGCCCTTTCCTCCTGTGGTGATAGTAGTGATGTCATCCTGGGGGTCTGCATGCGCTGTGGGGAGGTATCTGACTCCCTTGGTACTGGACCTTGGTGTAGCAGTACTCATGCTATCCAGGTTCGTTAGGTTCAATATTCTTTTAGTCTGATGTCGCTGTATTCATTCTTTTATCAATCGTTCATATATTTTCTGTTGTAAAGTATGACAACAAAACAATGAAAATCATCAATATGCATTTAAAGTAGCTTTTAATATTTATTTATGAGTTTATGTTAAAAGGCACATTATTTCTTACACATTTATATATTGAAGACAATTTTAATGTATGACAATAATATTGTAAAGTGAGTTTTAAGGATCTTTAAGTTTTATTGTATTAATATGTAAAAATAATTACATAATTTATACTTTTAATTAGTTAATGCAAAATATTTTTAATGTTCATAATCCTGTTCATTTATATTGTTTTAGACATATATGATTGATGTAAAGCGCCTTTGAACATTTTAATGAAAAGGGCGCTATATAAATGTGGTATTTATTATTACAGTAAAGACTGTCTTAGCGACCCCCTGTATATAGCGACGTTCTGTCTTTAGTGACCATAGTTAGGTGCGCCGAACAGTATTTACTATATAAATGGTCTGTATGTAGCGACTCCTTGTCTAGTTCGTACAACGACCATGATTTAGTCACCCGTTACGGTATTTGAGCCGTGAACAGCGACTTTTTCAAGGGAAGCAAGGCTTGAACTAGGTGACGACTTTGGCGAAGAAGTCGCCTTAGGATCACCGACTTTGCCTAAAACAAACTTCAAAGAGATTTTGAAGTCGCCCGATTGTTAGAATTTTCCTTCATTCTTATTTACGCCGCTAGGTCTGTTAATTATTTGTTTACCTCTCAATTACAACCAATTACCGTTAATCCGCTAATTAAGAACGCGTGTCAACATCAACAAAGTTAAATACACGCCGCAAGGCAAGAATTCACTATGTTTATCTTTCTCATTACATTTTCATGCGATTGACGAATCAGAACGCGCGTTGTATCTACGGCAGGTTGCATTGACCAATCGGCGACACGCTAACACACTGTGGCTGTTTGTTGACAATTACACAAAATGGTGACAGATTCAGATTCAATCAATTTTCGCCGATAGAATGATTAAAGACACCTGCATATACATAAATGCTGCAGTGTTTTGGCGAGTAAAGATAAACAATGCCGAACGTCTAGAAGGTGTGGTTATGTTTGAAACCTCGATTGTTAATTTTTTTTCGGAGCACTTATCTGTAGAAATTATGAGAAGATTTGTATCTAATGTTTTATTAATACATTGAACTCCGTAAAGTAAACAGGCTGATTATACAAAATTAAATGTCTCTATAGTAACATCTCATTAGTAAAATTAAAATTAAACATTTTTTACCAACAGATTAAACCATATAAATTACATTTTCATGAATATGTAACTTTAGAATACTAATGTTATGGTGTAGTTTATAATCGTAACCAATTATACATGCAATTTTAACACTCTCTTGTTTTTTTATAAATGATATTTGATATGTTTAATATCAATAAAAATATAATTAAACCCTTAGTATGGTACTATCCTGCTTTTCAACATAATATTGGTATGATATGTTCATATATCCGAATAATGAAGAGACTGTCCACAGTGACTCCCTGTCTATAATGACCTTTTTTCTTTTCTCCCATCGAAGGTCACTGTAAACAGTCTTTACTGTATTATTATTATTATGAAATGCCTTATTATTTGATAATACATAAGGGGCTGCGTTCAGCGAACGGAGCAATTTCTTGTTGATCCTATACCGATATTTAATAACTGTTGGTTAAAAAAGAAAAGAAATTCAATGATAATATTTGCCTGGAATAAAGTGCCAAAAAAGCATATTCACAAAATACAATAACATATGTCGCGTGTTTTGCATTTCAAATTCTTTTTTCAGTATCAGTATATTGCCTGCTGTTTGAGACCTATTTAGTACTGTCTTTTCATTTAAATACATTAAATACATGCATGTATATCTTGAAATGAGACAAGAGTTATATGCTATAAATGTTCACGTATTGCTCGGACATGATAATTTTCAAAGCGTTTGTATATTTCTAATCGTATAAATTTTTTATTTCAAGGGCTTGCAGACAAATTACAATTGTTCTGGTTTCCACAGTCAGTGTGATTCATATGATTACATTTCTGCCACTTTCAAAGCAGCTAGAGAGGAACGACCATCTGAAAGGAAAGATTACACATATTGGATTTTTAAAGGTTCACAAATGTGGCTCTGCAACAATGTCAAATATAATTTTCAGGTTTGGAATTAAGAACAATTTAACATTTGCAATACCAAAAAAAGGTGCTTACATCACAAACACAGACTCTTTACTTCCTGTGCGTCCGACTGGTCATTATGATATTTTGATCGGTCATTCCATATATAGCCGTAAGTTATATCAGTATTCATTTGGAACAGATTCGGTAAATATTGCAATTGTTCGCGATCCTGTTCAAAGAATGATTAGTGCTGCGTATTATTACAGAGATGTTTGGGCACAAGCATATCTGCTACGTGTTCCAGAAAGTAATTTCATTGAAAATCTTGTCCGATTACCTCATGTTTATGACAGAGCTCCATTTAGTTTCACAAGAAATGCCATGGGGAGAGACTTTGGATTTTCTTCATCTATATCTATCAATGATACAGATAAAATAAACCAACACCTAGACATGCTGAAAAAAGACTTCAAACTTGTCCTTGTTCAGGAAAGGTTCGATGAATCGCTTGTCTTGATGAAAAGAACTTTAAACTGGGACATTGAAGAAATACTTTATATAAAGATGAATGCAAACAAGCATAAAGTAATTACGCTCAGTTCAGATCTTATAAAGAAATTACAAGAAACGTGTTTCTTAGATTTCAAAGTGTATGAAACTTTTTCTAAAATATTTGATGAAAAAGTAAAAGCTGAAGGTCCGGATTTTGTTCGTGAGGTAGAATGGTTTCAAAATGTGCTTCAATCAGTGTGGGAGTTTTGCCATACAGAGCAAGTTGGTAACATTGTGAAAATAGACAAATCGGAATGGAACGAGCCATTTCACATCACTCAAGAAAACTGTTCGTACATGAAAATGGAAGCCATAACATACCTTCCAATGCTAAGAGACCGTCACCAAAAGATGAACAATTGAAATTATGTAGATTTATAGTATTACTGTTGACATATGTTTTTAAACTTTAAAGCCCAATATTTTGTTTTAAAAAAACACACACACAACTTGATATATGTTCAGTTACTTTCATTTAGAGTGAAATAAAATTTGACTTAGCAACTAAAATATTTGCATATGAACATTGACCTTCAAATGGTAGAGTGACAATCAGTTGATATATATCAGAAAACAGTTTTAGTAAATGCTAAAACTACCTTCTGCTTACAGTCCAAGTAGGGTTAAGAATTAATTTATTTGAGATATATAACAAAAATGTATGAAAAGTGTGATTTGTTTTTCCAGTCGTCGTATGTATTAGAAAGACATTTTGTTTTTCTAACATTTAATCATGAGAGAGACACAGCACAGGTAAATAAATATTTGTATGCACACCTAATTATAGATGGAGTGATAAATAAAGTTGGGTTTTTAGGAAACCGATGTGAAAGTTACCTCTTATGACAATCAAAGTTGAAAAATGCTTTGGACGAAATTCATGTTTCTTGCTTATTTATCGTACATGATTTTCAAACATATCACTTTTCAACGTCTTTTATTTTCGTATGAGAAAGAGCACTCTATACGTTTTATTATGCATAATTGAAAATATGATCACATAAACACTGTACATCATATAAACATTGATTACTGTCTAGTCTGTAACTTCGATTATGATGATTATTCTAAAACTTCTTAGCAATAAATACTGGAATGTACTTGGTTCATCTTGCAATACACGATCTTTTGCTAGACTCTTTTGCCTATATTTTGATTCGTTTGAACCTTTGTCTTATCACCAGTCAAGATATTCAAGTTTTCCTGTGGTACACGACAGCGCCTACAGCACAGAAATCTTCAAATGCAGCATTGCACTGTAAACATTTTTCATTTCAGTGTTTTTATTTTTTCTGGTCTTTTGGGATCTTTGACTCCAGCACATAAAGTGTTTGAAAATTGAGCTCAAGTCAGTGCTAGGGGGGCATAGAGGGATGTTGCACTCTTTCATTATCCCTCATTAGCCGACTCAATCTAACAGAGTCTGTTATTTTGATGTGATATGTGCCTATGCGGAATCACCCTTTTCCCCATCTTTTTACAAAAACTTAATTATGCACTTATGGTAAAATGACTTTGACTCGGGTATCACATAGTTTACATAGACTTACATAGTAAAAATACCTCGGAAACCCTTTCTCTTAAGCTACAGATCTAAGAGCAAAGTAAGCATCACCTTGTGTCCGCTACAAAAGTTATTTTAATCATGCCCCATGATCAAAACTGACCCTTCCCAATGGATTTCGTTTACTTTGTTTCTATTGACTTGTTTTAAGGTATACAAATTTAAATTTTGTGGAACCTACAAATGCACTATGCCCAGAGTCTAGATACTTGACATGCATAAAAAACTTACGTCAAAAATAAGCCATCCAATGTGATCTTATTAATTGAAGAATGGTAATATTTTGGTTAAAAAAATAAAAAAACAATTAATCTATGGTAAGTGATATATACCACCATAGCCCTTTTGATTATCTTTTAGTTTGTAAATGAGTTTTATAATTATTTGAATATATCTAGGGATCAATAAATGCTCTGAATGCGTAGTTTATATGCAAAAGTTTTGAGAATTAATTTCGACCATTTTCATATCCTTGGGCAGGTCTATGGAAATAAAAACCTATTTATTCATGTATGTATGTGTTTCAACATCCAATACTTGTTTGAAACATTCAAAAGTACGACGTATGGGAACCCTTTTGCATCCAGTTCATGCAATAGAAGTGGATGTCCTGTACCGTCTTCTTGTTCGAGTAAAGACATAAAAAAGACCTTCCCATTCATTTAATACAAGGTGATTTAGGAATATAAAATAAAGTAAGGTTAAGCTTTTTAATCTGTTTATAGCAGTATAACAAGGACACATGATTTCCAATAATTCTAACAAAGTTGTCAGTGATACATGATGACAAAGTGAAGATTCGGTAATCATTATAGGACAGAAAAATAAATATCATCCAATGTGATCTTATCCTACTTGATGGTGATTAAAAATCAATTGATCTATGGTAAGTGAACTATACCACTATAGCCCATTTGATTATCGTTTAGTTTGCAAATGAGTTTTATAATTATTAGAATATATCTAGGGTCCAAAAAAAATACCTGAATGCGTAGTTTTATATGCATATTTTGGGGGAATCAATTTTAGCCATTCTCTTAACCTTAGGCAGGTCCATGGTAAACTTAATAGGGTAAGCCGCATAAATCAAAACTTGTTTATTCATGTATGTGTTACAACATATATGCACATAGTCAATACTTGTCTGAAACATTTAAAAGAAAATACACGAAGGGTTAGGGGGGACTCTGATGCATCTAGTTCATGTAATAGCACTAGATGTCTTGTACCGTCATCTTGTTCAAGTATAGACATAAAAAGACATTCCCCTTTATTTAATACAAGGTTATCTAGGAATGCGAATACTAGACTAGTAGGTTTTTAGTCCATTTACAGCGGTATTACAAAAACACATGATTGCCAGTAATTCTAACAAAGTTGTCAGTGTTCCTAAATGACAAGATTAAGAATTCACCATTCAGATTTTCACTTAATTTAAGATTGTTAAATTGCCGGAATCGGAACCAGTCTTTCCTTTTTGTCTAAAATTCATAAACGATTTCGATAATCTTGCCTTTAAGTTAAAACAAAGAGGAATTTAGATATTTTATTCCTGGTTTAGTAATTTAGTGTTACTAGTAAATACTGAGAAATTCGCATTATAAATTACCTCTTTCGGACATAACATATATGAATGCACAATGGACAGTAAAAAATGATGAACAAAGCACTAGTTTTACAAAATACATGTCGCGTTAAAAAAAGCTATGAACTATGAACAAGCAATATCTTGTTTACAAAACACATGCAACGCGCGTTAAAAGCGCATATTTATTTTGTTATATCATGATCAATACCCGTAATACTAGTTGGTATAAACGTTTTGTCGATACGGAATTCTGCAAGTCAGATGTTTGTTTTTGTAGAAAATATAGTAATTGTCGAGATTTCCAAATGAATACAGAAGCCAATAGGATACCATAGCGTGCTTCGTTGAAAAACCTTGTCAATTTGTGTGTTTCTTGTAGCATGGCAGTTTTAAGTCAAACGCCTGTAGTGCCGGATAATCTAAAGACATGAATTGCAAACCAGGTAAGTCTTTTTCTTTGGATAATTTCAGAAAAACAGCCATAGCTAAATTTCCACCTACAAATGAAAAATGCAGTACTTACTCAGTCTACAATTCTAGTAAGTTGCCACTATAAACAGACAAACTATACTTATATGGAAATCACCCATGTTCAAATTTATGTCTGGTTTCTTTTTATAGAATCTTTACAAAATCTATATCATACACAATGGCATTTGGATTCAATTTGAAACAGCTCGCACATAACCGTTTATAAGCATCAATTGTTTAATTTATATGTTATCGGCTACATAAGAATTTCTCATATACGCTACATAAGAATTTCAGACAGGTTTGGGTTATATCGGAAATCCTTCTATACATAGATTTACAAGGTACAACAAAATATGCATGCTTTTTTCAACTGATGGGCCAATTTCTTATATATTACTATGTCTGACTAATTCATTTACAGAGTCTCTGTTGGAACCTTGCTTCAAGTATATTTTCCGTAAGTGCTGTTTGTTCAAACCTCGCTTGAGATCATGTTAAAGTCGTCAGCATTATGAAAGTTTAATTCGTAACCACATGACGAGGTCATATATTAAAGCTGCAAGCCTCCAGAGTCATGCGGATTTTCATGAAATTTAAAATCAGGACCTGTTAAGTGAACAATGGAAGTAATTTACCCATTGCAAATGACATTTATAACATGTAAAATATCATTATATATGTATTTAATCTTTCACTACCTTAAAATCGTAATGCATTTTCTCAACTTTGATTTTCTTGAAACATTTTGACTCATCTGAAGGATTGCAATTTTAAACCTATACTGTAATCCAAAACTGTATTTGTGGTGTATTGTAAATGGTGAAAATGCTGACTGAATAAATAAATGAATAAATAAAAGAAATAGCTGGTCTTGTTGGACTCACTATTTGTTACTAGTATGTTTTTTATCAAAAGTTTCTTTTATGCCAAAAAGGTTTTTATCCACACCATATTCTTTGGCATGTCTTAAAATTAATATAGGACTATAAAACTGTATAATTGTATCAGATGTATACTCTTGTAAAAAAATGTAACTTTATAAAGTTTAAAAGTATCTTCTGATAATTGTTTTTGTCTGTTTTAACTATATAACTATTAGATTTACTATAGCACCAATTAACAAGTCAAAAGTTATGAGCGTCTTCAACCCGCGGTTACGGACTTCTTTTGGGTACACTGGTCGTGCATAAAATGCGGCAAAGTCAAAGAGGACTCTTATACCAAACAACACTTTAAGGTTGAAGACGACCATTATATACTCCAGCATCTATACATGACAAACATGGTCATGATATCCTAATCTTAAAAGTAAAACAAACAGTTCATTTTGGAGTGTGAAATGCAAACGTACTTCCATGGATGGATGTTTCTTTTTTACTTTTAAATACCATTTACATGCATGCAATTTCTTTAGATCCCTCCCGAGGCGCGCTCATCGCGGAGAGGGTAAACAGCAGGCAAAAGTAAAAACATTGAAAGTACAATGGACTAGCTATATAAAATTAAAAGAAAAATAAATTTATTCTTTTTTTATATCAATTGCTGTACTTCAGGTTAAACATTCTGTATCTCATCTATTTTACACAAACATTTTAATTGTATTTTTTCCTACATTCTCTGCTACTGAATATCTAAATATTCCGTTATTTTTTTGATATATTATAAAAGTGACTGCTTATACCGATAAATAATTCATATTTTGATTTCTATAAATTATTTGTTACAAAATTTAAAAAAAAAGGAAAAGCTACTGTTGTTGATACTATATGTATTTCAATGTTTTATGAATTCAAACAAATGTTAGTTTATTTTCAATGCATTTTTAGTAAATAAGCAATTTATTATATTAATCTTTGTCAATCGTATTAAGTAAAAAATAAGATCATCCTTTTGATTTAATAATTTATTGTAAACAAATGGTCGATGAAGAGAAGAGAACATTTCAGATTGCTTGGGTACATTTTGATTATCATCTCATAACATAGATAAAACAAAAAGAGAATACTATCATAAAACTTTTCAGGATCTTACATATAATGATATAAAGCAAGTCTCAGAGAAGCTCTAAGGTTAAAATATCTTCTTGAACCTGTTTTTCAAAGTAAACCGGGTCCTAAGAAATCTCATTCGTAAAATAAAGAAATGCTTCTTTGCATATATTACCACAGACACTTAGGATGTGGAGCTAACAACGCACATAGTATACGGCAACGCTGGGGAGCTACGTTTGAATCTGCCGAAAGATTTTATAAATGGCGTAAAACGGCGATAATCTTGATGTTTATTTCGCCTGTTGCGTTGTTTATATTGACGTTGAAATTTAAAATTGACCATCATCGTGAATAATTATATCTTCTGTGTCGATGGACCAAAGGATTATGTGTAAATATTGGAAATGGAATAAAATACAATGGTGATTTTGACGGTAGGTGTGCAGATTTTTTCGGCGAACATTTTTCTTTTAAGTATTATTATAGACGTTGCAATATCAAGTTTTTTCAAAACGGCTTATATTTAGTTTTATATATATATATCATCAGTACATGTGCTGGGATTGACAAATATACATTTTATTTGGATTTTAAAGGCGTTTATAGCTCCACAACCCAAGTGTCTGTTTATATTACATGGAAACAATACCATGTGATAAGTAGTTATTTTCTTGTCAGTCTAAGAATACGTTAAAGACAATTAATGTGTATATTCAATTGAATGTCCTTTTATTTTGTTTCCTCATCACGGGATTAGTAGTTCAATCAATCAATAAATAAATTTCAGCAATTATGGTATAAACAGTATCACCTAATCATTTATCAATCAAAATACCACTAAACTGCACAATAAGAAATTTTATTTTATCAAAAGTATCAAAATTACTTGGCATATGAAAATCAGGAAGTACATATGTAAAACACTTCAACTTTTGGGGCGTAACGATTTGCTGTGAACCGTCTTGGGATTGAATCATCTGTCTACAAGGAAGACTAGGTGTAAAATGAAATTTAAGTGAAACATAATACAAGATCCTTGCTGTAAAAAGAGAGACCCCCCCCCCCGATTTCTATGTGATATAATCCTATTTCATATGTTATTCTTTGAATATTGGACAAATCGTTAGTGGAATGGATCTTTATCAATGCGCGAAAGAATTACTAAATTTATGTATGCTCTTCAGCCACCCGCAGCCATATCTGTTTACATATATCAACTAACCAATAAACGGAATCGTTTGGAGGTTTCCTGTCGTACTATTTAGTGTGGATTTATTGTCAGATCGAAGAATGTGTTAATAATCCTAATATGACTTTGAGATATCTATGACAGGGAGTTTGGCTTGAGAATATGGTCTTTTTTATCAAAATATCTACATTTTATATACTGAAAGAACAAATCGCAAGTTAAAAAAAAAAAAAAAAAAGACCATGCCATGCAGAAATCTCCCGTTCTTTTTTTTTGGTCTAGGTCTTTGAGATTTATATTGCTGTAACGAAGAGACAATAAACTTATACAAAAAAAGATCTGCATCGGAATCAGACACATGATGTTTTCACGTACTGTATGATATCTGTTATATTTATAGCAAATATTCATGATGTTACATTAGTTCGATTTACTCTGTTACAAAGTCATTTATAATTTTGATTTTCACGCGTGTACGGTATAAAAGGGATGTATATATATGTGTAAAACCTTCACTCGTGGTCTGCATTTGGTAGAATAAATTTGTTAAAATGTCAGAATTTTACACAGCCTTTTCAAAGTTTCAGACATATTCAGTTGATTTCTTCATGACTCCGCCGAAATTCGAGAAAGTCCTCATTCTAGCAGACGTTTCTTGCAATAACCTAGAGCAATGCTTGTTTTTGAAATGTAATAAATTTGTCAAATACAACGATCTAAACCTATAATGTTTGTTGTTGTTGTTTATAGAAAATAATTGATTTACTCACGATTTAGCGAGTATAACTACTTAGTAAACAGATGTCCTATTCCTCTAAATCCGTAAAATACGTATACCTCGATAATGTAAAGAATGCATGGTATTTATATCTATGTTTTTATGTACAGATGAGACTAAAATAAAGAGATAACCTTAAATCATGACTGGGACATTCCCAGATTTTTGTAAGTATCAAATAGTGAAACTACGATTATTAAGGCTTTTCGGAGTTGTGTATCAGAGGTCGCATAAAAAGGAGAATGAAAAAATTAAACTCTGATAAAGAAACCAATTTCTTAATTTAAATATGTCAAATTTGAGAATGAAATGTGGAATTGCATCAGAAATGTTCCTACCCAAATATAAATTCATATTAATTCATCTGACAAGCATCGCCCTTTAAGCAATGAAAGGCAACATTATAGATCATTAACCCAAGGATTCGACTATATGACACAATTGTCAGAAGTTGTTGGACATAGTAACACAGTTAGGCATTCAATTTTGTGCAAACATCTCTTCCGATAAAAAGAGACTCTTTTCATTTTTTTTATGTCTTTCTTTCTTTTTAAACAAAGGTTAAACTTATGTTTTACCTAATAGTTTCTGAAAGCAACATATACCAAAACAATTGTGGAGCGTGTTAATACATATATCTGATTTTCAGTCATTTCTAACAAAACGAGTAATTAACAAAAATATTCATTTTTCATTTAAAGATTGCGGCGTTTGTTTTCAAATTGTACGATACGATGATATCATTTGCAGCCCTGACAATGTTTTTTTTTGATTTTCAGTTTACTGGATTGTATCCTTTCTCAGACTTGACTGTGATGCAAAACAAAAACTCTTTTTATTCACATAAATATATTTAAATAATTTTTCAAAATCTTGAGAACTGTAGATGGGTAGTGAAATAACACACATTTTATCCGGTTCCTCGTAAACCATATAAATGCACGTCCCACTAGACCTATTTTCCACTTCACAAAGTTGATAAAACATTGATCATATTGGTATATGTAAGGTTTACTTAAATTACGAATTTCAACACTTTACGGGATTAACTATGTCATGGTACTTACACGGAAATAAACAAGCGGTCATGTGTCAATCTGTTGTATTGTAAACTTTTAAACAGCTGTTTCGCCTCGGTCAATATATGTCATCTGCCGGTGAATACCACATCATATTCAAAGGCACACAGGTCAATAATTGTATAATATTACAAAATTTGTATTGTCCACTTCCTTTGAACTAGTAGATTGGCAAACTGTGTCAAACGGGAAACGGACAAAAGCCCTCCCGTCCATAAATGCCAAGGCGGACAAAAGCGCTCTGATAGGGCGGACAAAAACCCTCTCTTGGAAATGACTGGGCGTGATATGATATTCTTAGTTTAATAATATTTTATTGCATATTTTGTACATGATTAATTTACACAATCTAACATCATTATCATAAGCATAAATATAATGTACATACAAAAGGGTTGGACCAAATGTTATACCAACATTATATAGGGTCCTCCCCTGAAGGTCTATCTTGTTGGCTTAATGGTAACATAGTAAGTAAATGTGGTTTTTAGAAATTCTGAGATTTTATTTACATGATAAGCGATATTAATTTCATGTATTTTAACTGGTAAAAAAGAATCGCTTAACCTAAAAAACAAAGAAAATTACAAAATGACTTAATGAGGTAAAATGGGGAAAAAATATATATGCCATTAACAAATTTGCCACTATAATAAACGCACCAAAACTTGATTTGCAGCAGTATTTTAATAAACTTAATATGAAAATAAATATAGTATATGTGTAAACAAAATTAGGTAAATCTACTACTTTTGATGAAATTGTGCACTTCTTGAAATAGTCTTATGTTTTCGGCTTCTGCAAGTCCATCAATACCGTGGAATAATTTCTTACTACTGAGAGGATGAAATGACCTGGTATTCAAAAATAAGTATACGTCTTTGCATAGTATATAATTTACATCAGAAAAATAGTGCACCGCATTTTCGATGTCTGCGCCGCATTGGCATAATGGACTTGAAACTAAATGGTTAATAAAAAGACCGTTATTTAAGTTGCTACACTTGTTTCTAATTCGGGTTTGGTGGATATATAAGAAACGATCACCGTATAAGAAAAAAGATGGAACTACTGGAGGTTTATATAACTGTTTAATCTTGTTTTTGAATGAAGCTAGCGACTGTGATTCGCGAAAGTTTGTCGGAAGATTATTCCATAATT
This sequence comes from Ruditapes philippinarum, assembly GCF_026571515.1. Lineage (NCBI taxonomy): Eukaryota > Metazoa > Mollusca > Bivalvia > Venerida > Veneridae > Ruditapes > Ruditapes philippinarum. Next base: position 68,541 of record NW_026855692.1, on the reverse strand, counting down.
GAATAGCTAACGGAATAACTGATTTTGAGTAAATTTCGGTACGTCTGGCTAAAGTAATATAGTCACTATTATTTCTTAACGAATAATGGTTTTCTAACGCCATCTCGACAGATGGTGGAAAAAGTTGCATAAGATATTGTGGTAATAAATTATATTTTCCTTTATACATTAAAACTAGTTTTTGAATTTGTCGTCTGTCTGAAAGTGAAACCCATCCTATCTCTTTAAGTAAATATTGTATTGATACGGATCTAGTTAAACCAGTTACCACGCGAGCTGCTTCGTACTGAATTTTTTCTAACGTTTCTTTTTCAAACTGTGTACAATTATCCCATACTAAAGATGCATATTCTAAATGTGGACGTAAATAAGATATGTAAATGTTATTTAGAGTATTTCTTTTTACCTTAAATTTTAGCATTTTCATTGAACCAAGAATTCTTGCAGCTTTGGATACTATAATAGATATATGTTCATGCCATGACCCATCTTGACTGAATGTTACCCCTAAATGCTTATGGTGGTCTACATACTTAAGCTGTACATCATTGAAAAAAAAGATTCGGTTTATTTCGATTACAAAATGAAAAGAACATGACCTCAGTTTTTGCTGGATTGAAATTAACAAGCCATAGTTTAGACCATGATGTAATTGTGATAAGGTCTTTATTAAGAATTTCTTCCATATACGAGACATCTTTAGATGAGACTGCCAACGAACTGTCGTCGGCAAAAAGTCTAGTTACACTTAGAAGGGATTCGGCAATGTCATTAACATAGATTAAAAATAAAAGAGGACCAAGGACGGATCCCTGGGGGACTCCTCCAAGTAATGTTGTAGTATTAGAGAAAGAGGAAGACACAAAAACTTTCTGAGACCTATTATAAAGATAGTTGTTTAACCATGAGATCAATTTTCCTAGAATTCCATACTGTTTTAATTTGAAGATAAAACCTTTATGCCAAACTCGATCAAACGCTTTTGACATATCGCAAAATATAATACATGATGATTCTTTGTTGTCAAAAGCTTTACAAATTTGATTATAAATATCAATAAGCTGGTAAACAGTTGAGTAACCTGGCAAAAAAACAGATTTATTTTGAAATAGTAATGAGTTAATATGAAAAAAAGTTATACATATGTTTAAAGGGATATTCAGGCAAAATAATGACAAAAGTATTAAAATGATCTTATGTACTCAAATCACACTAAAATGATTTTTCTTGAAGTTTCAGCATGAATTTCTGTTTAAATTCTATATATTTTGGGTTTGAAGCGTAAATATATCTATATATGTTGAACAAAATTTAGACGCCAATAGAATCACCAAATAGTTTTAAAACAAGTCAGATTACTTGAACAAACCCTTGAAGTTACAATAATAGATATTGTGGATATTGTATGGTTGGAATAAGTCTAAGTCATTCATTTGACATGTTCTTTAACGTTTCCAGAGTTCACTTTGACAACTATTGTGAAATCCTAGCGCTCTAACCTGACCCACGCGGGTCAAGTTAGGAAACCACCATTTTATTCTTTATATGGAGAAAAGTTTTGTTTCTTTAACTGTCTAATATATTTTGAGGGCATTTACAGAATAATGAATGAAAAATTCAAAACTAAGAAATCAAAATTTTGCCTAAGTCTCCCTTTAAATATAATACGTTCCATCACTTTTCCAACACAGCTTATCAAAGAAATCGGTCTATAGTTTGATGGTTCGCCCTTATTCCCTTTTTTAAAAAGTGGCATTACATGAGCTGGTTTCCTTTTATCGGGATATATTCCTTCATTTAATGAGAGATTAAAAAGTAAACAAAGTGGAACACACAAAGATTCTGATGTTTCCTTTAACATTTTATGGCTAATTTCATCTGGACCGGAAGCTTTATTGGTGACAAGATTCAATAAGGTATCCTTAATCTCTTGTTCATTATTATAAAATCTTCAAAACGTGAATTAGTTTTAAAAGTAAATAGTGGAAGTTTTATATTTGTATCATCAACACATGATGTTGAACTAAAAAACTCATTTAAAGTATTTGCCTTATCTATATCAGATAAGGAGAAAGTGTTGTTACAATTTTTAAGAGGAGGTATGATTTCATTTTCATTTGTATTATCTTTTACTAGCATTTTAACTATTTTCCAGTATTCACGATGATAAGAACTGCTCATATCGTGCAATGAAAATTCTAAATTATTATAAAATATCTCTTTAGCATTTTTTTTTCATATTATTTACTTGATTTCGAGACTGCTTATATTTTATCCAATCAGAAGCTTTTATTACTATTTAATGCTTTATGAAAGAGCCTATCTCTTTGTCTTAAACTTTTTCGTAAACTACTGTTAAACCAAGGTTTATCATTCGGCCTTATTTAAGTGCATAATGCATAATATGATGGAATGCATTGTTTCGCTAGATATATGCTATGATTTTCACCGGCAGATGACATACATATTGACCCATGCGAAACAGTTGTTTAAAAGTTTACAATATTTATATGATACATGTTTGTCGAAAGCAAGCGTGAATTGTTTTTATGGAAAAAGGAAATTTTCAAAATGTTACTGGATAATAATCGGGCGAAAAATAGGTACTATTACATAACTTTCCTGAAATTATAATTGTTTCACTTTAGATATCTTAAATAAAACGCTTGCTGTCATAAGATATATTGGTATTTCACGACAATGAAGATCTGACAACCTTTCCTTTAACCTTTACTCTGTCTAGAAGAAGAGCATTCCCGCAATATTTATTGTAAAAAAATATGAATTTACTGAAGGATATCTCAAAATATCGGATTTTGGTGGCCATCTTGGTGGCCATTTTTAATATTGGCGGCCATTTTGATTTTTAAGCTGGGGTCTTGATCTAAAACAGCTAGACAGACATCAAACTAGTATAATCCAAAGTGGTTTGCTTGTAGAATTAAAAGAACGATTAAATGTACTGACACAGTATTGTTTGTTTACAAGACGGGTATACTCGATTTACGGTTTCGGATATAATTATATCTGATTATTGATTAATTTTTTGTGGAAGGGTGGAATTAGACAATAATGTTGGTTTGAAGTTTTAAAACAAAATCATTTTCATGTTTTTATCATGGTATTTTTATCTAAAAAATTCGGATAGAAGTTAAGAATTTGCTTTTTCCTTTCTAGAATATTCGTATACTCGTGTATATACAACACACACTCACGTATAATTGGGGTACTTTTGATTATGGGACATGAAAAGGACTGAAAAGTCCTCGCCCTGCTAATATGTTTAGGCTGTACAAAAAAGTTTAAATGAAATACAGGAAAATAACGTAAGCATTACTAAACAATTTGACATGTTCCCGTCAACTATACCTACACCTCAATTTTACATTTAACCAGAAACGCATAAAACATATGATGAGAAACTTCCTCTCGGATACCCTGGTCATCCCATTGTTTCAGTATGTAGCTCCAGTACTAATAACGTAGCGAAATACCTAGACTTTATTTTGAATCCTTACATGCAAAGTTTGCCTTCCTATATCAAGGATATCATCGACTTTTTAACTAAGGTTCGTAATCTTGAATTAAACAAAGACACCTTTATATTTACCCTTGATGTTTCTTCATTATACACAAATATCCCTCATAATGAAATTGTTGAATCTTGTATAATTATATTTTTTTAAAAGAAAGATAACGGAAATAATAATATCAAAGGTAATGATATAAGGAAATTGTTAAATATTGTTTTACATAATAAATGCTTTGACTTTAATGATCAGAGTTCTTTACAAACCATAGTCACAGCAATGGGAAGCCCTATGGCACCTTTTTATGCTTCATTATTCATGGGTAGTCTAAGAGCAATTTCTTTACACTACTTAATATGTAAAACCTGATGTCTGGTTACGTTTCCTAGATTATATTTTTATGATTTGGAATGATTATTTGGAAACGCTTTAACTTATTTTTAGATTCCTCAAATAGTTTCCACCCGAATATTAAATTCATTTACAGTATTTCTAAGTGCTAAGTATCTTTTTTGATGTTTCTTTAGCTATAAAGACGTAACAGGCATATATTTTGTAAACCTACAAATATGCATTTTGTATTTAGATTTTACATCCTCTCATCCTTTATCATGTAAGCGTGGTAAGCTTAACATTATAGACGTGTCATTTCCGATCAAGGCACTTGCAGTTTGAAAGATATTTTTCTGATAGAAATTATCCTAAATCGATTATTGAAAAAGCATTTTCTAAAATTCATTATTTAGTATTGTTTTGATTTTTTTTATGTGTTACATAAATATTGATCTATTTGTCTATATCTTCTTTTTATTAACACTTTCTAATAGACATCTGTTTCACTATTGATTCATTTTATTTCATGTACCAGCTTTATTTATAACATAAATAATTATTTGTTTCTACATGTTATTATAGTTTTGCCGATTAAACGTTTTACGCGTGTTCCGTTATGACGTCGCTTCCGGTAATTTTGTTATGTTTTGTCCATGTACAGACTCAATCAAACTGAGCCTGCAACATTCATTTCAATTTTGTCTTGTTGGGCTTTCTTTAGGGATTTTCTATTTCTCTCTATTTGCACTGATGAAGGCATATAGCCGAAACGAATGCAATGATTAATAACTGAATGTTCGTGTTTGTGTGGCTTCTCTGTTTATTCAGGTTGTATAGTCATCCCTAATAAATTAGTAATAATCACATACCCCGAGTTAGGATATATTCGCTGAAAACAAAACCACCACATTCTAACACGGCTAATATCGGTGGGTATCAAAGAAATAAGACATAATTTTGCTTATTTTGGAACGATCCAAAATTTGTTTGTGATATAATGGGCTTCAACATCACACACGTGCATTGTGTCCTTTCTGAAGTACTCACTGACTCATTATGTGCATAATATAATGCAAAGAGCCTTTCGCAGCATTTACCCGGTATAGGGGTTTGGACTCGTGGGTGCCTCGAACAGATTTATCTCTCGACGACGCATTTACCGTGTATTTAGTCATAGGAACTCTGCAGCAGGACCGCATATTGCGGCGCATAAATCCGAACCCGTGCCGACTTTACATATGGTTTGTCCGACTTTTGAATATCTTTTCATATTATCTGAGTGGGTGGTCTTTAATAATATAGTCTTAATTTAAAGAAATCTGCTAGTTTAAAAATCAGTCAAATTTACGGTATATAGAAAAAGAAAAGGAGTGACATCCGCCATTTACCGCAACGTTCGGCGTAAGTTACCCCCCTTGATATGCTTAATTTTTGTTTTATTTTTTCTAATATTCCGTATAACTCACTGACATCAGATGGAAAACTTGGACCTTTTCTAGTATTTAATATCAGTCCACGTGCCTTTTTAAAATAGTTATCTATGGATCATGTTTTAGTATTTCTTTTTAGTTTAGTTTAATCATATTTTATTGCTTTTACATTTAATACAAACACAGATACATTGTCACATGTAAACATACTACAAAACAGTAACGAATACATTTACAGTTATTATACATGGATGTTATAGTTATTATAAAAAAGCAAAAGGGTCGGGCCACAAGTTTTAACAACATTAGAGAATTGGCCCTTCCCACATCGTCTCACTTGTAGTAAAAAGATGTGCATAAATTCTGTTGTAATTGGAATTCCATAAATGTATATATCAGCAATCAATATGATATCTTTTGAGAAAATAGAATTTGATCATAAAAATTGTTCAAAGACTAACACAACTTGAATTTAAAAAAAATAATAAAGAAAAGGAAAAAAAGAAAGGAAGAAAGAAAGAAAGATCTATTGATTGATTGATTGATTGAATGAATGAAAGAATAAGCACCATGTAGAAGATTCCTGCCCAGTTCCTGTCCTCAGCATTTATATATAGGTTATGGACAACAATTTAAAAGCGTTGTTTGAAAATTAGTCATTTTCAAATCTCCTTGAATATTTGATGAAATTTTGAACGTGAAGGAATAGCTTATTATTGTCTTCATCACTAAGGTTAGTGATACCGAAAAGCAATTTATGGGCACTAAGAGGGTGATAATCACGAGTATTGATAAATAACGTTAGTCTTTGGTTTATATACAATGGGCACTTGAAAAAGTAATGGTCTGCGTCTTCAGAATAAAAACCGCATTCACAATTTGAATTGTCACGTAAGTGAGTGTAGTGCAAATCAGCATTTAAATTGCTACACTTATTTCTTATACGTGTGTGGTGAATTTGTAAAAATCTGTCACCAGTAAGGAAATATATCGGAACTTGAGGCGGCGTAAAGATTTTTTAAATTTTGGTTTTGAAAGATGAAAGTGTAGGAAACGTTCGCGTTTCAAGATCTAAACTGTTCCATAATTTAATGGAAGATGGTATCACTGATTTTGAATAAATTTCTAGACGTCGGGTAACAGTTGCGTAGTTTTCGTTGTTTCTTAAATTATATGTACTAGTATTACGAACTAATTCTGGAAAAATATCACATAAATAACAGGGAAGCTCGCCTTGGTTATGTTTAAAAACTAGAATTAATTTTTGCATTTTCCTTCTGTCTGCAAGTGATACCCAACCGATTTCACGAAGAAGGTTGGCAATAGATACTGACCTCGTTAGACCAGTTACAATTCGAGCAGCATCGTATTGAATGCTTTCAAGTGAATTTTGTTCATACACAGTACAACTGTCCCACACTATAGATGCATATTCAATAATCGGTCTTAAATAGGCTATATAGATTTGATTAAGTGTTTTTCTTTTTAATTTAAACTTTAGCATTCGCATTGAACCAAGAATTTTAGAGGCAGAATTAGTTATATTCGAAATATGTTGATGCCATGTACCATCATCACTTAATGTAACACCTAAATGTTTGTGAGAATGAACAAAATTAAGATGATTATTTTGGAAGTAAATATTAGGGGTGTCGCGATTATTTTTGGAAAGTGAAAAATACATAACTTCAGTTTTAGAAGCGTTGAATTGTATTAACCACTGATTTGCCCATGTTGATATAATTTCAAGGTCAGCGTTTATAGTACTTTCTATATAAGTGTTATCTTGCGAACTTATTGCTAATGAGCTATCGTCTGCAAATAATCTCGTGACACTTGTAAGAGCGTCAGCTATATCATTCACATAAATAAGGAATAAAAGAGGCCCTAAAACTGAGCCTTGAGGCACACCAGCTGTTAAAAATTTCTCATGAGAGTATGTAGTGCCTACAAAACTTTTTTGTTTTCTATTTTCTAAATAATTTGAGAACCAATTTAATAAATTACCGGTAAATCCGTATTGTTTCAGTTTGAAAATGAGACCCTTATGCCATACTCTATCAAAGGCTTTACTTATGTCACAAAAAACAAAACATGCAGCTTTTCCTTCATCGAAAGCTTTACATATCTGATTATAAATGTCTATTAATTGGTACACGGTTGAGTGTCCTGGAAGAAGAAGGAAGCCTGCCTGATTTCTGTATATTAACTTATTTTCATGTAGAAAGTTGTATGAATACTTAAAAATAATACGTTCCATATTTTTGTGCCCCCACGTTAGTGGCGGGCATTTAGATTTACCCTTGTCCGTCCGTCCGTCCGTCTGTCCGTCCGTCCTTCCGTCCGTCCTTCCGTCCGTCCGTTCACTTTTGTGTCGCACGTAACTCAAAAAGTATTTGACCTAGAGTCATGTAACTTTACAGGAATATTGATCACCATGTGCAGTTGTGCACCAGGTATTTTCGTCAGGATTTATTTAGTATTTTTAGAGTTATTGCCCTTCACTTAGAAAATTTTTGCAATTTTCAACTTGTGTCGCAAGTTACTCAAAAAGGATTTGACATAGTCATTAAACCTTATGGTCAGGTTGCTCAGCATATTTAGATTTGCACCTGGGGTTTCGCTTGTGGATTTATCCGGTATTTGTAGAGTTATTTCCCTTGACTTAGTAAAAAGATTGACAGAACAGTGGCGCGGTGGGGGCACCCGTGTCCTATGGACACATTTCTAGTTTCCTATACAACTTATAAGAGATACAGGTCTGTAATTGGACGAAATAGATTTATCACCTTTTTTTAAATAATGGTATTACATTAGCAACTTTCCATAAGTTTGGATATGTGTTATTTTGAATAGATCTATTAAAAAGTATAGTCAAAGGCTCACAAATGGTGTGACAAGTTTCCTTAAGCATTCTATGACTGATTTCGTCTGGTCCGCTAGCTTTATTTACGACGAGATTAGATAATATGTCTATAACATCTTGATTTGTAATTTTAATATTGCTTAAATTTTTATTTGTTTTTGGCTCGAATTGAGGTAAATTAGTATGAGAGTCGTCAATATTTGCAATTGAAACAAACAAATCATTTAAAGTATTGGCTTTGTCTAGATCAGAAAATGCTAATGTGTCCGTGTTTATATAAAGCGGAGGAATATTTACGCAACTCGATGAATTTTCTTTAACTAACAGTTTTACCAATTTCCAGTATTCTTTTTTATTAGTTGAACTAAGGTCGTTGAGTGTAAGCTCTATATTATTAAAAATATTTCTTTAGTATGTTTTTTCATGTTATTAACTTTATTTCTAATTCGTTTATAATTGTTCCAATCAAATTCACAGCTTTACGTTTTTGTCTATCGCGATGTCGGGAGGTTTTTCTTATTTCAGAGTTGTACCGTGGTCTGTCGTTTGGTTTAATTGTTGCTAGACTAGTCGGAATGCATGACGAAGCTAATTCTAAAAATGTATTTGTAAATGTGCGTGTAGCATTATCTATATTATCACTTTGTAAAAAAGACCAATCTGTCGCTCTTTTTACAGTTAGGCAAAATCAGTTGGACCATATTTCACCATGTAAAATCAAAACACGAATAGGCCCGTTACAATGCTGTCTATACATGTCAGCTCGTGTAAACAATAAACCTTGAAGGTTATATCTATAGTTGACAACGATAACGGAAAAATAGAAATCAAGCGTAGGCTTAGGGGAAAAACTCATGCCGAATGTTGCCGCAAATTGCGGATGTCACTCCTTCTCTTTTTTAAAAATACCGTAAAATATGACAGATTTTAAATGTAAAAGAATGTGTTCAATTGAAAATATATTCTTTAGGCCAGACACTCGGATAATACTAAACTAGAACTATCACTAAATGTGATTAATACCCCCGCAAGACTGCTTCAAAAATGAGGAAATTACTAGTAACAGAATACCTTGCAAAAATAATTGAAATAGAGTTATGGTTGTGGGCAATTAAAGATAGTTGTGGTTCATGTATGTTGCATTTCTTTTTAATGTGGTTGACCAATGATAAAGTTTTATTGAATTATCCTGTAATAAGGCCAGAAAGAGTTTCTCCATTGAGCACTGCACTTCCTCTCATTGCGCTTTACCATTGTATGAAGTTGCATTGAATTCTTTACATTAGTTTTAAGTTATGCACCGGACAAGGAAAAGGAACAAAGGGTAATAACTCTACAAATACTGAAGATGGAGTTATGGTTATTGTACACTGCACTTCCTCTCATTGCCCTTGGCCATTGTATTAAGTTGTATTTAATTCCAACTACTAGTTTTCAAGTTATGCACTGGATAAAAAAGTAACAAAGGGCAATAACTGTAATTTTCGCCAAATAGAGTTATGGTTCTTGTGCACTGCACTTCATCTCACTGCCCTTGACCATTGTATGAAGTTTCATAGAATTCCAACCATTAATTTTCAAGTTATGCACTGGACAATGAAAAGTAACAAAGGGCAAAAACTCTTAAATGAGTCAAGAAAGAGTTATGGTTTCTGTGCACTGCGCTTCCTCTCAATATACTTGACCATTGTATGAAATTGTATTGAATTCCAACTAGTAGTTTTCAAGTTATGCTCTGGACAAGAAAAAAGCAATGGAAAAGTAACAAAGGGCAATAACTCTATAATTACTGCAGACAGAGTTATGGTTTTTGTGCACTGCACTTCCTCTTATTGTGCTTGACCATTGTATGAAGTTGTTTAAAATTCCAACCAGTACTTTTCAAGTAATGCTCCAGACAAGAAAAAGTAACAAAGGGCAATAACTCTGTAATTAGTCAAGCTAGAGTTATGGTTCTTGTACACTGCACTTTCTCTAAATGTGCTTGATGATTGTATGAAGTTGTATTGAATTCCAACCAGTAGTTTTCAAGTTATGCTCCAGACAAGGAAAAGTAACAAGGGCGATAACTCTGTAATTAGTCAAGATGGAGTAATGATTCTTATGCACTGCACTTTCTCTCAATGTGCTTGACCATTGTATGAAATGATATTGAATTCCAAGCATTAGTCTTCAAGTTATGGTCCGGACAAAAGAAAGCTTTGAAAAAGTAACAAAGGGCGATAACTTTGTAATTACTTTAGATAGAGTTATGGTTCTTGTGAACTGTAGTTTCTCTTATTGTGCTTTACCTTGTATGAAGTTGTTTTGAATTCCAACCAGTAGTTTTCAAGTTATGCTCCGGACAAGAAAGAGTAACAAATGGCAATAACTCTGTTATTAGTCAAGATTGAGTTATGGTTCTTATGCATTGCACTTCCTCTCAATGTACTTGACCATTGTATGAAATGATATTGAATTTCAATCATTAGTCTTCAAGTTATGGTCTGGACAAAAGAAAGCTATGAAAAAGTAACAAAGGGCAATAACTCTGTAATTACTTTAGATAGAGTTATGGTTCTTGTGTACTGCACTTCCCCTTATAGTGTTTGACTATTGTATGAAGTTGTTTTGAATTCCAACCAGTTCTTTTCAAGTTATGCTCCGGACAAAGAAAAGAAACAAATGGCAATAACGTCAAAGTAGAGTTATGGTTCTTGTGCACTGCACTTTCTCTCAATGTACTTGATCATTGTATGAAGTTGTATTGAATTCCAATCATTAGTCTTCAAGTTATGCTCCGGACAAGATAAATGCAACGGACCGCTGGACCGACCCACCGACCGACCAACCGACCGACCACCGAGTGACTCCTATATACCCCCAAACTTCGTTTCGGGGGTATAAAGATATTTAGATATAGGAGAAACATTTTTAAAAACCGATACACGACCGAAAATATGCGCCGCGGTCCTGTTCTCGAGTTCCTATGTATTTAGTCAGCTAAGTTCAGCCTGAAACAATTGAATAGTTGTTGAAATTTTCTGCTTTCCGTGATTTACAATCGTTTGCTTTGTTTGTGAGTTATCTGTTAATTCACAATATAGGGTCTACTGTAAATTCAAGATAGACAATTTCAATTTAGTTAATTGTTTTGCTGGGTAAAATGCAACATCGCACGCAATAAATAGAAATATTAATTTCAGTACATTATCATCTAACAAGTTAAATGTTGATGCTGCACATCAAAGACGTCGCCAAATGATGTGAACAGTCACAGCTAATTTACAAAATCAGAATTGAAAATTGTTCTCTATTACAGCTGAATATCCGAAGCACTAATAAATTGTTTCTCAATGTTCTTGGTATGTGTCTGAAATTCTGAAATGTTAGTCTGTTGAGACAAAGATTGAAACGTCTGGTCGAAGCAAAATAAATTGGATAACAAGTGAAATTGAAATGATTGTTAAACTTAAAATAAATTCAAGACAATATGTGCCGAGAATATGTCCATTTAGATATTGGTGCGAATTGCATAATGTTCGAATGATTTTGAGGACGAACTGTCAGTTATTTTTCAAAAAACGAAAATATGTCTGTAATATCAAATACTAGTTATCAATAAATTGATATATATATATATAATCAATTCTTTGTTACGTTTTGTGTACTTATTTATAAAAGATTAAACTACTTGAATAAACAAAAGTGAATATTCGCCTAGAATCTAGGTATGGGACCACAAAATGTAATAAGAATCTAGGCAAAAGAGAACAATCGTCGGTCAAAGAATCCTTCAAAATAACCTATTGCAAATACATGTATTTGTGATACGTTTTAAAATAAACGTACTCTTTTCACTCAGTTAATCTGTTGTATAACTTAAATGTTAATTATTTTAATGAATTACATATCGCACACGTTTTGCCTGTTTTGCAAAAAATATTTCCGCTGCATCCGTAGCGCCAAAATAATCTCCGTTGCGTATTTTAGTGATACCTCTTGTTCTCTGCCCGTCATTAGCCTATTAGACTAAAGACGGGTCTGTGTTTAGCTAAGGGTTAAGGGAGAACCGCCTCTATGATAGTACGCGTGGTTTAGGCTTTGTAACTGTAATTTAATAATTCGTCAAGTTATATTGATCATAATTGTCCTGTTTCCCTCCCCCACCCCCGTCAACGAAGACTAAATGCTAGCATATTGCTTTTGGCGACAATTTAAGGCGGAGACGAACTTCAACAGAGGCGGAGCAAATGAAGTGAGTGACACTGCTTCAGTCGTTACCTCTCTTAACGGTTAAGTTTTAGAACAATCAACTATAGACTGAGCCGGCTTATTGGCACGTTATTTATTAGGTTGATAACATTAGATAATTATAAAAAGAATATGATATTCAAACATGACACTATCAATTCAGTTAAATGTTAATTTTAATTCCTTAAAGCTCTGTGACATGTTGTACTTCAGAAAAGCTATTTTTATTAGACAATTTGAAAGCAATGTGATTTTGTTAAAACAAAAGAAATGCACAAAATCAAGCCTAAATTTTTCCCCATTGCTATACGGACAAATGCATATCTACTGCACGGCCGTCTAATAACATGGTAGGACATATCTAAAACATGGGTAACCAATAAAGCAGTAACACCATAAACAGAACTCAATCCCTTATTAGTCCCCTACCGGTTTAACCGGAGGGGACTTTAGGTTTACCCTTCGTCCGTCTGTCCGTCTGTCTGTCTATCTGTCTGTCTGTCTGTCAGTCCGTCAGTCCGTCCGTCCACAAAACTGGATCCCGCGATAACGCAAAAAGTACTGAAAATATTCTCATGAAACTTGATATATGGATAGATGGCAGTATGGAGATTATGCACGTCTTTTTCTTTTCTTCCTTTGTTGAAAATTTTGGTTGCTATGGCAACAAATAGGCAAATTTAATACATAAACTAGATTCAGTGATAACTCAAAAAGTACTGAAAATATTTTTATGAAACTTGAAATATGGGTAGATGGCAATCTTTCCTCCTATGTTGAAAATGCTGGTTGCTATGGCAACAAATATTCTGAAAATATGGCAAATTTAACACATAAACTGGATCCAGTGATAACTCAAAAAGTACTTAAAAATATTTTTATGAAACTTGAAATTTGGGTAGATGGCAGTCTGGAGATTACGCACATCTTTTTCTTTTCTTCCTATGTTGAAAATTCTGGTTGGTATGGCAACAAATAGACTGAATTTCAAGATTTCTGATTTAAGTTTTTCAGCCTTTTCACTATAAGTTCTTTATTTCTTAAGGTGTTTACTTCAAACTTTAAATATAAGTTTCTGGTCATCAACCACATCATATGTGACAAGGTTTACAACTCTAGCACAAAAATTATCAGTATTACCTCCCACGAACTTAGAATTTTTATGGGAAAATAATGTTGTCTTTTTTAAATAACTTCTTTATTTCCTAATGTATCTACTTCAAACTTCATACATATGTTTCTTATTATCAATCAACATTTTTGAGAAGGTTAAATACACTAGCAAGACTATTTCCAGAATTATGTCCCCCTTGAACTTAGATTTTTTTTCGAGAAATTGGTATTTTTTACTCCAACTTCTTCATTCCTTATAGGATTTACTTTAAAATCCCACATCGTAATAATATGACAAGGTTTATAAATGTAAAATCCATTTTTCCAGAATTATCTCCTCCTTAAACTTTGAATTTTTCTTATTCATTCTTTAACTTTCTAACTTTTTCTCCATGGATTTTCTTCAAATTCAAAATAAATATTCATTATCAACAAACACCTGCATTATATTTTTTGTTACTTACTATACATTATAGTTAATGCTATATTTGAAAATTGTTATTTTTTTTACTAATCTTCTTTGTGACTATAAATGGTATCTTTAAACTTAAAGTAAAACTCACATCATATATGACAATGTTCATAAATCTAGCATCTTTATTTCAAAAGTTATCTTCTCTTTAAGAATTTTGCATTAAAATACGTTATATTTTGGTAACAGGGATGTTTGAAAAAATAACTTTAAAGTCTCCTTCAGTCTGTCTGTATGTATGTCTGTCTGTCTGTTCATAAAAACTGTTTCCTGAGATCACTTTTAAAGATTTTTCCAACAAATTTACTTAAAAAAGAGAAAAGTTGAAACATTAGTTATTCTTATTCATCCTAAGAAAATTGAACCTTTTGATTATCTGCTGTATAAACATAATTTCCTTACTAGGCAGTGAAACTTAACACATTACTGTGATATAGACAAATTTAGAACTCAAAAGATTTAAGTTCATTCATGTCTTTCATTCATTCAATAGTATAATTGAATGGCCAATGGCCCGTCAGATTGTTGCTGGGGTTCTAACCGGTAGGGGACTTATGGATTGCTTGCAATACTATGATAATTGCTTGTTTCAGTTTTGAATGTTGGTATTGGCATAAATGTATGTCAGAGTTCAAAAGCACACAAAGAAATTTATATATATATACATAAAAGAATTTTTTTTAAATTGAACATAAGATGGTTAGCATAATATAAAGAAGTACAGATGTAATAACATATTAAGAAAATGGCTTTTGACTGACAATTTAGAAAGAATACAACGCTTTTTAATTCCTTATAGATGAGGGCTGTTTGTTCGAAGCAAACATATCGGTATGCAAATAATTGTGCATCACATCCTATTGTTCTAGGTCAAATAGAGCACCTACTTTGATTTGACCAATATTTATCGGAACAAAGTTTCACCCATATCTCATCGCATTGTGCGGCGATTTGTCTTTGATGTTCCTCAGGTCTCACCCCTGTACGGAATTAGACCCAACCCGTTGTAGTCTAGAAAGTAGTTCTTTTAATTTTTGAAGTGGTCCAGTTTAAGTTCTCTCTAGTTTGATTGGTCATAATTAAAGTGCATTTATTGCATGTGTGTATTTTTTGTGTGTTATAGGATGACTTTAAAAGTGGTTTTTTGTGTATTCTCCAGGAACTCATTTGTTGGCGGAAGTATTAAAAATGTACTACCACCAGCAGTCCGGAGTTTTCAAAGTGCCGAATTTAAACAGTGTTACAACAGAATGAAGATTTCTGAAAAAATTAGATGGCTAACATATTATATTTTGGGCCTCATTTAACTTAGATAGTGTTGATGTTTAAAGTTGAAGACAGTATATAATTCATCAAGAACAGAGGAATCGAGAATTAAGCCTCAAATGTGACTGATTTATTATAGAACAAAGAATACGAAAAATTCACTAGGCCGACACCTTTTGCTGTTAAACACCAGAACAATACTTAATTGGTAATAACGCACAGTGCGATATCTCAGATAAAGCATATTTTCTTTAGAATTTTCAAATAAAGCACAGTCATCTATGTTCACTTGGTTCATGTATAAGCATGACCGTAGACAAATACGCAAGGGTCACTGAACGATACTTAAATCGATGCTCGAAAAAGAGCGAATATATCCTGATTTGGGAAAGCTAATGGGGTACATGTACTTGGGATATGGCTTACAGTTAAAAAAAACGTGTCTCGGGCTTGAACGTAGTTGCTTATAAACCTTTTAACCCTCTATTGAAATAGTTGAAATAGATTTAAAATCCATATTTTGGCATGCCTTAAAAACAAATGCCGATCAAATGGCGGTTAGCGTAATACTGGCGCGCCACAATTATTTACTAAAATGTTTCTGTATGTGGTCATCCAACCGATCAGGAACACTAACTTTACTTTTGATTGGCTCTCACATTATGGGGTTTACAATAAGAAAAAAATCGGTCATTTACAAGTACCATGTGTACCATTAAAAGTAACCGAGGTCTCGAGTGGAGAATAAAATGTATTAAGGGAAGCAAAATATATATTGAAACTTTATGACTAACCAAATTTTTTTATTACTAAACCTCGATCATTTTTTGTAGAGAAAACCCCTCGATGTCGCCCCAGGCAATGATATATCCACATAACAGTCTCGTCGCTATATTATAACTATAACTTATTCCGGAGCAAGACCTGTGTTTTTTTTTTTGAAGACTTTAGTTCGTTCCACTGTTTTATTTAACCGGCAACTAATTTAAAACTTTAAAATGTCCATTATTAATAATATACCTATTTCAGTCAAATATCTGTGGCGTTATTTCATTTTCATTTTGAATATTTCCAAGGACTTTTTTCTGTTTTAGAACATAATTTACAACAAATGGCACCAGCAATTACTTAATTATTTCACAAACTTTTACAATCGTAATTCACATTCAACGTCACTGTTGTTTTTGTTTAAAATGGCCATCGGTTTGTGTTAATCGTATATGCGTAAGGAATGGTACACTAATAAAACCGGTTTAAACTATTCACGAACAAATACAAATGGATTATTCCTTTTGACATATTTTATCGACGATGAAATATTTTGTGTAGTGACATTCACAAACATCTAGGTCCCAATATTTCCCCCATTTTTTGTCCCTTTTCCACAAAAGTACGACCCATTAGGTGCCTAATCATAGCATATAATAAGGGTCTGCGTTCAGCGGACAATACATTTTCTTGTCGATTAAATACTGGTATTTAATAACTGCTAAATCTTTTGAAAGTTGCCTTGAATGAAGTGACAATAAGCGTATTCACAAACATACTGTAAATTATGTCGCGTGTTTTGCATTTCAAATTCTTTTTCAGTATATTGCCTGCCTTTTGAGACCTATTTATAAGTGTATTTTCTTTCATTCACCTTAAATACATCATATTATCACATAAACCGCGGCGCATGGGTGTAATAAAGCCATTTAATAAAAACGATATTACACTAGACGATATTACACTAGTGTTGTAACACTTTGACGTGACGTCATTTGCGCTATAAACATAGCGTTACAGCGCGCTAATGTTAGTATTAAACTATAGGCGCGTCAAATAAAATTGACTCTTGTTAACAGTTTACTGTTCTTATTTTATATATGTGATAAATAGAATATTATAGTCATGTAGATTCAATACTAAATTTATTGAACTCGTTGAATAAAACAATATTATGATCGCCAGAGGCTCGCATAATATGATCTTATTCAACTCGTTCAATAAATTATAAGTATTAAACCTACATTCATTCAATATTCTCTATATAATTTTATTACCCTTCCCTTGCCGAGTAGTCAATTTTGAAAATAAATCATTGCTGTTTCAAATGAAATGTCGAAATAAGATTTACGTTACCAGTACACCGCAAAATGACGACGTATTTGCGTGATATACCTAACGAATGTAAACAAGAGAAAAGGAAAGTCTGTTAAAGACACTTTTTTCTAATTAACATCAAGCTTTGATGAGGTTATATTTGTTTTAAATACTAATAAGAATATTTATCACTATTTTGGTTCATATTTTTTGACACTTAAAAAGTGCTTGTATATCGGAATTTACACTGCGTAACATCGAACCGAACGCACATCGTCACAGCACATGTTGTTTTACAACGTTGGGTACCCAAAGGGGAAATTTAATGTATTAATTACCTGTCTGGCTCGGTTATATCAATTTCTTTCGGCGGATCAATATCCAATCAAAAAGGGGAACAAATCTGGAAGTGTTATAAACTAAAAGTGTAATAAACATGTTTATTACCCTTCCAGATTTTTTCCACCTTTTTGATTGGATATTGATCCGTCGAAAGAAATTGATATTACCGAGCCAGACGGGTAATATACACACTAAATATACCCGTTTGGTACCCCACGTTGTAAACAACATGCGTTGTGGCGATGCGCGTACGGTTCGATTTTACGCGGTGTAAATTCCGATATACAAGCACTTTTTAAATGTCAAATGAAAAATATTTACCAAAAGAAAGTAATGATGAATATTCTCATCAGTATTGAAAACAAAAATGGCCTCGCCAATGCTTGATATTAATTACAAAAAAGTGTCTTCGACAGACTACCCCTTTTCTCTTGTTTACATTCGTTAGGTACGAAAGCAAATACGTCATGTATTTATGTGACGTCATGTTGTGGTGAAGGGGTACCCTAAAGGGAATCTTATTTCGACGTTACAATTGAAACAGCAATGATTTATTTTAAAATCTTACTCGGCATGGGAAGGGTAATAAAATTGTTATTTTGGTTTTGGAGTGATATATGTGGATATATTACCTGGCAAGATTTTATATCACCCCAAAACCAAAATAACAGATAATATCTTGACATGAAACATGGGTATTTATGCTATAACTGTGTTTTGCTCGGTCATGAAGTTTTCATAGCGTATGCACATTACAAATCGTATGAATTATCATTTTTGTGTCGCCTCTACGGAGTAGTGGCGACATATAGGGATCACTTCTCCGTCGTCTGTCTGTCCGTCTGTCTGTCTGTCCTTCCGTCCGTCACAAAACTTGTCCGGACTACTCCTCATAAACTACTGGTGCAATTTCATCCAAACTTTACAGGAATGATTAGTACCAAGTCTAGTTGTGCATATTGTCAACATTTTCCGGTTCAATGATTTTTGACAGAGTTATGGCCCTTTAATAATTTTTATTTTTAAACTTTGTCTGGACTACTTCTCTTATACCACAAATGCAATTTCATTGAAACTTTACAGGATTGATCAGTAACTCAAGTCCTTGCGCATTTTGCACGGGTTTTCCGGTTGAATGTGTTTTTGCCGAGTTATGGCCCTTTGATAAAAAGGTGTTTTTTTCTGTGTGTTGCCAGATACACAAAAGCTTGTCCGGACTACTCCTCATAAACTACTGGTGCAATTTCATCCAAACTTCACAGGAATGATCAGTTCCAAGTCTAGTTGCGCATATTGTCAGCATTTTCCGGTTCAATGATTTTTGTCTGAGTTATGGCCCTTTAATAATTTTTATTTTTAAAGTTTGTCCGGACTACTTCTCTTATACCACTAATGCAATTTCAATGAAACTTTACAGGATTGATTTGTAGCTCAAGTCCTTGCACATATTGCACGGGTTTTCCGGTTGAATGATTTTTGGCCGAGTTATGGCCCTTTGATAAAAAGGTGTTTTTTCTGTATGTTGCCAGACACACAAAAGCTTGTCCGGACTACTCCTCATAAACTACTGGTGCAATTTTATCCAAACTGTACAGGAATGATCAGTATCAAGTCTAGTTGTGCACTGTCCGTCTGTCTGTCCGTCTGTCACAAAACTTGTCCAAACATGAAATTGGCCATCATGAGGCGACACATGTGATCACTGATCGCTCTTGTTTCTTTCCAGAGTTTGCATGCAAATTACAGTTGTTCTGGTATTCACAGTCAGTGTAATTCATACTATTGCATTTCTGCCACTATCAAAGCAGGTAGCGAATAACGATGATACGAAAGGGAAAACTACACATATTAGATTTTTAAGAGTTCACAAATGTGGTACTGCAACAATGTCAAATGTAATTTTCCGGTTTGGACTATATAACAATTTAACATTTGCAATGCCAAAAAAGGGTGGATATATCACAAACACAGATTCTCTACTTCCTGTGCGTCCGACTGGTCATTATGATATTTTGATCGGGCATTCCATATATAGCCGTAAGTTATATCAGTATTCATTTGGAACAGATTCGATAAATATTGCAATTGTTCGCGATCCTGTTCAAAGAATGATAAGTGCTGCGTATTTTTACAGAGATGTTTGGCCACAAGCATATCTCCGACGTGTCCCAAAAAGTAATTTCATTGAAAATCTTGTCCGATTACCTGATGTGTATGACAGAGCTCCATTTAGTTTCACAAGAAATTCCATGGGGAGGGACTTTGGATTTTCTTCATCTATATCTATCAATGATACAAATAAAATAGACCAACACCTAGACATGCTTAAAAAAGACTTCAAACTTGTCCTTGTGAAGGAAAGGTTCAACGAATCGCTTGTCTTGATGAAAAGAACTTTAAACTGGGACATCGAAGATATACTGTATGTAAAGATAAATGCATACAAGCATGAAGTAGTAACGCTCAGTTCAGATCTTATAAAGAAACTACAAAAAACCTGTTTCTTAGATGTTATATTGTATGAAACTTTTTCTAAGATATTTGATGAGAAAGTTAAAAATGAGGGTCCTAAATTTCACCGTGAGGTAGAATGGTTTCAAAACGTGCTTCAATTAGTGACTGAGTTCTGCAATGCAGAGAAAGCTGGTGCAATGGTGAGAATAGACCAATCGGAATGGAACGAGCCATTTCACATCACTCGGGAGAACTGTTCGGACATGAAAACAGGAGCCCTAACTTACCTTCCAATGCTCAGAATTCGTCACAAAAAGATGAATAATTGAAATTATGTAGATTAATGACATTATGGCTTTGTTACAACTTTAAAACTCTGCCCTTTATCAAAAAGAACATTTTATCCGTTTTATTATAACGATTGAAAAATATGATTATATAAACATTGTAAATATATTTCTGATATATATGTATAGTCTGTAACTTGGAAATATGATGATTATTATAAAACGCCTTAGCAATTTTTATTGAAATTTACTTGGTTAATTTTGCAATACACAATCTTTTGCTAGAATTGTGTGCCAATTCTTAATTGGATTCTTTTGTTTGGGTATTTTAACCATTGTCTTATCACCAGTGATGATAACTGTCGGCGCATTTTAGTTTTCTCGTGGTACAAGTCAGCGTCTACAGCTTAGATATATTCAAATGTAGCATTGCAAAGTAAACATCCTTCACTACAGTGTTGTTATATTTTTGTGGTTCTTTAGGATCTTTGACTATCAAACAGAGTCTGCTATTTTAATGTGATTAGCACACGTATGAGGGATCACCCTTTCCAAGTCTTTTACAAAAAGAAATTAAATCCAATTAATTATGCACTTGTGTAAAAATGGCTTTGATCCGGGTTTCACCGAGTTTACATTGTAAATATATATTGGGAACCTTTTCACTGAAGCTACATAAGTAATCCAAAGCATGTACCCAGAGTCAAATGTGGCCCGTCCAATGGAGTTCGTTTACTTAGTTTCTATTGACTTCTTTTTCAGATAAACACATTTAAATTTTATGGAAAATAACAAATGCACTATGCCGAAAGCTTAGATACTTGACATCACTGTCTTGAAAACCTCTAAATATTTCATGTATAAGAAAAATAAGGCATCCAATGTGATCTAATTACTTACCTTTTAACTGAAGAATGGTGAGATTTTTTTGTTTAAAAAGCAATTAATCTATGGTAAGTGGTCTACAAAACCATAGCCCTCTTCATTAAATGAATTTTATAATTATTAGAATATATCTAGGGTCCAACAAAAGCGCTGAATGCGTAGTTTTATATGCATATTTTTTGGGAATCAATTTCGGCCATTTCCTTAACCTTGGGCAGGTCCATGGTAAGCCCTTTGGGACTGAATTGTCTTAATGTTCGTCTTCTGCCTTGCTTCGTCGGGCCCTTGTAGGTGATTTTCTAGTTGCTCTGTCTTCCTTTAGGACATTGAGTACTTTTGTTATGGTCATTGGGTTTACTTTTATATGTTTCTACATGATCATTTTAGTGTTTTACTTATTTAACCTTTTGTAACCATGACAACTGTTAGAATTTCACTTGGCGGGAATTCATTTTATTTACACTGTCTCGTTTATAGGAACATGGTGGGGCTAAGAGCGAGGTTTGGTGCACCATTAACCGGTTTAAACTCCCTAGCAGTCATTATTATGCTGCTGACCGTTCCAAGGCGGCGCCCCACTGTGTTCCTCAGATGTATGTCTATGTTGTTTCATACTGTTTTGGTGACACTTTTGCTTGTGTCCCTTGTTTTCTCGTCTACGGTAAGTATCTTCCCCATGGCCTCTAGTTTTTATTTCTTTGATTAACCCCCCCCTCCCCCGGTCTCCTGTCCCCTTCCCCTTTGTGGGCCTATTATTATTTTCTTTGAATTCCTAATCAGTTACAAATTATTTATCATTTAATGATTAACCTGTCCGTGCTCTGTCCTGTTTTTTGTTTGGGGTCCGCCTGGGCTCCTTGTCATTGGTTCTTGTTGCTGGGTCATATGGGGGTTGCGTTCATTGAACGCCGCCTTTCCTTGTTGATCTTGTTTATCATATTTCATATGATAGACCCATTATTCAAAACTTGTTTATTCATGTATGTGCTCCAACATATATGCACAACTTGCAATAGTCAATACTTGTCTAAAACATTTACATCTCGTTCATGCAATAGCACTAGATTTCTTGTACCGTCATCTTGTTCAAGTATAGACATAAAAAGACAGTCCCCTTTATTTACATGTAATACAAGGTTATCTAGGAATGCGAATTCAAGACTAGTAAGTAGACTTAAGCTTTTTAGTCCATTATAGCGGTATTACAAAAACACATGATTGCCAGTTATTCTTACAAAGTTGTCAGTGTTCCTAAATGACAAGATTAAGAATTCACCATTCAGATTTTTCACTTAATTTAAGATTGCTAAATTTCCGGAATCGGAACCAGTCTTTCCTTTTTGTCTAAAATTCATAAACGATTTCGATAATCTTGCCTTTATGTACAAAGAGAAAGTTAGATATTTTATTCCTTGTTTAGTAATTTAGTGTTAAATTCTGAGAAATTCGCATTATAAATTACCTCTTTCGGACATAACATATATGAATGCACAATGGACAGTAAAAATGATGAACAAAGCACTAGTTTTACAAAATACATGTAGCGTTAAAAAAAACTATGAACTATGAACAAGCAATATTTTGTTTACAAAACACATGCAACGCGCGTTAAAAGCGCATATTTCTTTTGTTATATCATGATCAATACCCGTAATACTAGTTGGTATAAACGTTTTGTCGATGTAAGATCCGTATACGGAATTCTGCAACTCAGTAGTCAGATGTTTGTTGTTGTAGAAAATATCGTAATTGTCGAGATTTCCAAATGAATACAGAAGCCAATAGGATATCATAGCGTGCTTCGTTAAAAAAACCTTGTCATTTTTTGTGTTTCTTGTAGCAAAGCAGTTTAAAGTCAAACGCCTGTAGTGCCGGGTAATCTAAAGACATGAGTTGCAAACCAGGTAAGTGTTTTTCTTTGAATATTTTGAGAAGAACAGCCATAGCTAAATTTCCACATACACTGCCACCTACAAATGAAAAATGCAGTACTTACTCAGTCTACAATTCTAGTAAGTTGCCACTATAAACAGACAAACTATACTAATATGGAAATCACCCAATTTATGTCTGGTTTCTTTTTATAGAATCTTTACAAAATCTATATCATACACAATGGCATTTGGATACAATATGAAAAAGCTCGCCCATAACCGTTTATAAGCATCAATTGTTTAATTTATTTGTTATCGGCTACATAAGAATTTCCCATATACGCTACATAAGAATTTCAGACCGGTTTGGGTTATATCGGAAACCTTCTATACATAGAATTACAATGTACAACAAATTCTGCAAGTTTTTCAACTGATGGGGCCAATTTCTTATATACAATTTTATTTGACTAATTCATTTACGGAGTCTCTCTTGGAAGCTTGCTTCAAATATATTTCCCCTAAGTGTTGTTTGTTCAAACCCCGCTTGAGATTATGTTAAAGTCTTCAGCATTATGGAAGTTTAATTCCTAACCAGAGCTGCATCATTACTAAGGGTGTAGTACTTAAGTACCAGTACCAGTACTTGGCAAATTATGCAGTACCATTACCAGTACCAGTACTAGATTTTAGCTCGGTACTGCAGTACCAGTACTTTTTTTGGTGAAGTAATTAAGTATCAGTACCATTACTTTTATATATTCATCAAAGTTTGAATAATTACAGTGTCAAACAAATAATTGCAAATATTATTCAGCAAAGAAATAAAATCATAATTTACTTTAAAGCTGTGTAACACCGCACTTTGGGGTCAAACGCACTTTGGGGTCCGACCCCAAAGTGCGTTAAACTTCGCACCGCACTTTGGGGTCAAACGCACCTTGGGGTCAAAATCGAAAAATTGACCCCAAAGTGCGTTAATATGCTACATATCAACGCACTTTGGGTTCCAGAGGTCTAAAGGTGTAATCTGAGTTCTGCTTAAATACTAAATACTGACTTATTTTCAATCTGCGACATTGAAATATTTGAGGTGGAGTTCAAAAATGGCGTTCAATACTTTGATGATGCTTAAGTGATAAAAGTTTCATTAATTTTACCACTTGAAATATCCAAAAAATGTGTTCATATAACAAAATAACGGTGGCATAAAAGTGACATTTGCATTTTTTTATTTAAGTTTTGCATACATATTTTTATTCAAGTTTTGCATATATATTTTTTTTTTGAGTTTTGTATACATAATTATTTTATTGTAGTTTTTCGTACATATTTTATTTTTGTTTTTCGTACATATTTTAGCCAATTAAAACAGCCTTCACATCTCATAATTGAGTATAAAACTAGCACAGTGGTTTGGTCACATTTCGGCCCAGTCTTTTGGCCGCGCAAGTCTGGTCGACCTTTTTCGGCCCATTTTTTAAGTCATATAAATAAGTAGTAGTCCGTACAGGCAGTACTCAAAATATCAACTTTTTAAGTAGTCGCACATTAAGAGCGGAGCTTCAGAATAATGTAAAATTCTCACTGGTGGTATAGAGGGCAGTGTGGGGTATCGATCCCCCCGAGGGTTAAAAATAACGTTTTAAAGGCACATTATGTTTTTATTTGTTTTTCTTAAAAGCTTTTTTATTTTGATGTTCTTTTATATTATCAAAAAATACACATTGGCCAATTACCTGAACCATCTTTTTCATTTCTTGCTTTTTGACAATGATGAGTACAGTTATAGTGAATAAGTATTTTATATGGCAGTCAAATACTACAGTGTTTTGACATCTTTTATTACAAATAATTTCACATTTATCGCTACTTTATTCGGGTAACAAACATCTTACATTTCTCTGATACCATTATTTTAACATTATAAAATTCATGTTTGCTCTTTCTAAAGATTTCCCATTAAAAAAGCCTCTGGCGAACGATTGTTACGGAGCTTACAAAAACCCTTAAGTTTGTTGATAAGCTTAATAATATATTTGTAAAAATCACTATTTATAGTCTGATCTAAAAACTTGATGTTTCACCAGAACCTTGCAATAGAGTATATTTATAGTTCTTTGGAAAAATAATATTAACTGCATTTTATTTCATTCCCAACATATTTAAAGTGGGGCTCAACATGACACCAAAAGTTATCAAGTAAATGACTGACAGAACGGGATATTTTTCGCAGCATCTTTTAACTTTAGGAATACACAATTTCTGTACTAGATTTTTTTGAACGGTGGCTTAAAGTGACATTTGCACCTTTTTTTTGTTTTTGATTTTCAAACACTTCGCCATCGGTAAATTACAGTACTGTACCCCATTTGCAAACGCTATTTGCAAATACCAACATTTTCATTTTGGAGGTATCAAAATGATAACAACAATTTTTAGTATATATATACATGTACATTTATATACATGTATATGTATATATATATATATATATATATATATATATATATATATATATATATATATATATATATATATATATATATATATATATATATATATTTCTAAATCAGTGGAATATAAGGACCTATTCTCAGGGGGTGGGGTTGAGTGGTGCATATTCATGGAATAATAACTGATCACCAATCAACAGCCCTTTCCAAATAGACACTTATATGATAATGTATAAAAATAAAAAAAAAACAATAATTATATAAAATACATATTAAAGCCACATCTACACTTTGTCAAGTTTCTTATGTGTCACATTTAGCTAAATAAATGGGTATTTTAACATACATGTATTATCATGCAAATTTTTTACTGAAATGTCTTACTAAGATTACCCAGAATTTATACCTTTGTCTATGCTAAGACTATCATATTTCTGTAAAATGTGTAAATATCAAACGTGAAAATGATGCATTTAGCTAAAAACAATGGAGTTAATGAAGGGTGTACATTCTTTTAAAATAAATGAAAAAGTTGAGAAAAAACATATTTTAAGCTTAATAATTGATACAAATTCTTTATTTGGGGATTTATTTAGTGAAAGTTCTTAACTTACAAATCAAGACCATTTAAATCCCTATTGATTCAGGGCACATGTTTTGTGTCTATTTAATACCTTGATTTTTTTTTTACCATTGTTTACCATATTTAAAACATAATGAACATAAATTTTCTCTGACCCAAAAGTGCGGTCGTTTGCCTGATGTAAAAAAATGCATATGTACCTGTTTAACGCACTTTGGGGTCGAAATTGAACCCCAAAGTGCGTAACGCACTCTGGGGTCGGACCCCAAAGTACGTAACGCACTTTGGGGTTGGACCCCAAAGTGCGTTTGACCCCAAAGTGCGGTGTTACAAAGCTGCATGCCTCCAGATGACCAAAAATGTTTCAAGAAAATTAAACTTGGAAAAAAATTACTAAAACTTTGAGAAAAGTAAACAAATTAAAGATTCAAGTGATAATTTATATCTTATGTGCAATTAATGACTGTATTTTGTAGTATTTATCACTATATTTCTACTGCGTTACTAACGCAGTAGGGGCTATTTATGCATGTTTTGACCTCTTTTTGGTAATTTACGTGGATTTTATGTGCCGATTGTAATGTGTCAAGTACTTTCTTTGTTCATTTAACAATATTTTACCTTATATACATTTTCAAAATTTTCATGAAAATTAGGATGAATCTGGAGGCGTGCTGCTTTAAAGTTAACATAACATATTTACAACTTTATAGTTTAAACATACTTTTTACAAACAATATTTACAACATATATTCATGTCATATCTAATTGTTTAGTAACCAGTCAACTGTATAAATACAATGCAAACATCTTTAATTTAAACACAACAGTCTTTTGTTGCCTTTCACACCTTCACACCTCTGTTCAATTTAAACCAAAGTAATCCTAACCACATGACAATGTCATGTATTAAAGCTGCAAGCCTTCAGAGTCATGCAGATCTTCATGAAATTGAAAATCATATACTATGAAGTGAACAAAGGAAGTAATTAACCCATTGCAAATGGAATTTACATTCTAAGATAACTACCCCAAAAAGGTCAAAATTATTATGCAAAACAGCCCATCTGCGTGAGTAACGCAGTTGAAATATGGTGATAAATATACTGCAAATTCAATAATTAATCGCACATAACATATAAAATATCATTTGAATATTTAATCTTTCACTACCTTAAAATCTTAGTGCATTTTCTCAAGTTTGATTTTCTTGAAACATTTTGACTCATCTGAAGGCATGCAATTTTAAACCTATTACTGTTATTCTGTTGTATTGTAAATGGTGAAAATGATGACTGAATAAACGAAAGAAATAGCTGGTCTTGGACATACTATTTGTTACAAGTATGTTTTATCAAAAGTACCTTTCATGCCAAAATTTTTTCATTCACACCATATCCTTTGGCATGTCTTAAAATTACTATAGGACCTACATTATATTGACTATAAAAATGTACAATTGTATCAGATGTACGAGGTATGATCAAAAAGTTCTCGACTAGATATTCTTCTAGACACTACACTGACATTTACACACGATACGTCGATACGGATATCTTATTGAAGGTTACTGACCGAGTTTTACGCGGTTTTACACAGATTAAGTACTAACATAAAACACACTTTGATCAGTAGGGGTGTGTCATTTAGACCAAATGAAGAAAGTTGAAATCAGAGCCGTCATTTAGTACCTCTGTAAGAAAAGAAATTCACGAAGACTCCATGGATACATTTGGGAAGGAGTCCCCTTCTTATAGCGATGTGAAAAATGGGCTGCTGAATTTAAGAGGGGCAAGTAGAGCATTGGAGTTGATGAGCGGCCTGGGCGGCCAAGAGAGGCCACCAACGATGAAACTGTCGAATCTGTGCACGATCCGGTCATGTGCGACAGAAGGCGAGACCTGCAAAGGGATTGCAAGGGAAGTGGTTATAAGCTTTGGTTCAGTTCAGGTAATTCTGACTGATGTCTATGGCATGTCAAAGGTTTCCACTAGATTGGTCCCCAGACAGTTGACTGACGACCAGAAACGGACCAGACTTGACATTTCAAGATATCTTTTGTCTCGCTACCAGGATGAACCTGATTTTATCTACGGGATCGTAACTCAGGATGAACATGGGTCCATCACTTCGATCCAGTATAAAAAAAACCATAACATGTAGTGGAAGCACTATGGCTTACCCCTCTGAAGAAATTCAAGAAGATGCCATCAACAGGGAAGATGATGGCTTCAATATTTTTTAGATAATCTGGGGATAATCATGATTGATTATCTTGAGCAAGGTCGTACCATAAACAGTACGTACTATGCAGACGAGTTGAGAAATTGCGGAAAACTGATTCAAGGCGTTCTGCTCCTACACGACAATGCGCCAGCTCACACATCACAAGTTGCGATGGCTGCTGTAACTGACTGCGGCTTTGAAATCCATCCCCAATATTCTCCGGACTTGGCATTCTCTGACTTCTACCTGTTTCCAAAACTAGAAACCAAGCTTTGGAAGCAATGAAGGTGTCATGAAGGCGGTTATTGAGTTCTTTGAGCTACAAAATAGAGGGTTCTATTTTGAAGGGTTAAACAAGTTTGAGCACAGGTGGGCAAATTGCATTGATGTAGAGGGCGATTATTTTGAAAGCAAGACCATTAGTTGGGTTCTCTGACTACCGGAAGTACATCGGGCCAATAACGTTTTGATCAATCCTCGTATACTCTTGTACAAAATGTAACTTTATAAGTTTAATACATGTATGTTCTGATAATTGTTTTTGTCTGTGTTAACTATATGATTATTACATTTACCATAGCACATGATTATTGAGTGTCCTAAAACCCGCGGTTAATGATTTCCTTGTGGTTTACCGGCCGTGCATAGAACGAGAATACCTATATCCAACAACACTTTAAGGTTTAAGACAGCCATTATGTACTCCATCATCTGTATAACAAAACTTGTCATGTTATCATAAACGTTAAAGTAAAACAAACAGTTGGTTCGAATCTAGGAGTGTGAAATGCCAACGTACTTAAATATGGATGGATGTTTCTTTTTTTCTTTTAAATACAATTTACATGCATGCTATTTTTTTAGAACCCCCCCGAGGTGTGCTCGTCGCGGAGTAGGTGCACGGCAGGCAAAACTCAAAACATTCAAAGTACAATTGACGAACTTTCGAAAATAAAAATAAAAATAAATTTATACTGTTTATATATTCAGTGCTGTATTTCAGGTTAAACATTCTGTATCTCATCTATTTTACACATACATTTTAATTGTGTTTTTTCCTACATTCTCTGCTACTGAATATCTGAATATTCCGTTATCAGTTTGATATGATTGTATAAAAGTGACTGCTTATACAGATAAATAATTCATATTCCTATTATTTGTTACAAATGTTTCTATGCATTTGTCAGTAAATAAGCAATCAATTATATTAATCTCTGTCAATCGTATTAAGTAAAAGATCATACTTTGATTAAATAATTTATTGTAAATAAATGGCCGATGAATAAAAGAACATTTCAGATTGCTTAAGTTTATTTTGATTATCTTTACATGACATATATAAAACAAAAAGAGCAATACAATAAAACTTTTCAGGATCTTAAATAAGTTGTTATATAAAACAAGTCTCAGACAAGCTTTAAAATTAAAATATTATATTGAACCTGTTTAAAGAAGTAAACCGGCTCTTGGTAATATAAATAAATACTTATTTGCCTATAGTACATGGAAAACAATGTCATGTGATAAAAAAAATATTTTTTGGTCTGTCTTAGATAAATTAAAGACAATAAATGTGTATGTTAAATTGAATTTTCTTTAATTTAATTTCCTCATCACTTGATTAGTAGTTCAGTGAATAAAAAATAAATTTAAGCAATTATTGTATTAACAGTACCACCTATTCATTTATCAATCAAAATACCATTAAACTTTATGATAAGAAATTTTATTTAATCAAAAGAATCAAAATTATTTGGCATATATAAATCATGAAGTAAAACAATCTCACTTTTGGGGCGAAACGACTTGGTGTGAACCGTCTTGGGGGTGAATCGTCTTTTAACAAGAAAGAACTAATCTGTTCATAATCCTAATATGACTTTGAAATATCTGCGGCAGTGAGTTTGGCTCCAGAATATGGTCTTTTATCAAAATAACAAATCGCAGGTCCGAAAAACGACAATGCCATGCAGTATTCTCCCATTATTTTTGTTTTGATAAGGTCTTTGAGATTTATAATGCTGTAACGGAGAGACAACAAACTAATACAAAAACAGATTCACATCGGAATCAGACAAATGATGTTTTCACGGTTGCAATGGATCGAGAATATGGTGTTTTTGTTCCCACGAAATTCCACATTTTATATACAACAAGAACAAATCGACGGTGACGGTCGGGAAAAAAACATGCTACGCCGGAAGTCTCTCGTGCTTTTTGTTTGGATAAGAGCTTTAGTGCTTGAATTGTTGTTGAGAGGACTCAACAAACTAACACAAAAACGAATCCGCATCCGCATCAGACAAATGGTGTTGTCACGGTTGACTCGCGAATGTTATTGTTTCACGTGCTTAAGTGTCATCAAAGTCAAAATTTAAGCCGATTTGTACTTTATTGGAACATATGTATTTTGTACAAGTACCTTTTCCCGGTATGACTCTCCGTCATTTGAATCTATATGAAATTTATAATATATCCATTACGGCCTCTTCTGCACACATTTTCTTACGTCTGCCCTTGATTATTACGTTTACCATTATTTGCATAAAAGTAGCATTTTATTATTTATTTTTATCCATTGGTATCAACCAATGTATTATTGGAAAATAACAGAATATTATAAAAAAATAATATTATGAGTTGATAACATTCAACTTGATCGATAGTTAATTATAACCATGAAACAGCTGTTTAAAAGTTTACTATTTTTATATTCATGTATGTAGAAAGCAAGCGTGATTTGTTTTCAAAGAAAAAGGAAATTATCAATATGTCATTGGTTATTAATCGGATGAAAAACAGGTACTGTGTCATTTTATCTTTTACATTTCTGAATTTATAATTGTTTCACTTTAAATATCACAATTTAATTACTTGCTGTCATAAGATATTTGAGTAAAATCTGATTTAACCTTTTATTAGCTTCTTCGCTGTCTAGAAGATGAGCATTCCCGCCACATTCACAGAATTGTTGGTTTACAAAACGGGTATATTCGTCTTACGGTTACGGATACAATATCTTATTTTTGATTGATTGATTTTTTGCGGGAAGGTGGAATTAGACCATAGTTTTAAAACAAAATCATTTTCATGTTTTTATCATGATATTATTATCTAAAATATTCGGATAAAAGTGAAGAATATGCTCTTTCTTATCTAGAACATGCGTATACTCGTATAAATACAGCACACATCCACAGATATTAAATAGTGGTACTCTTGATTATGGGACTAGAAAAGCCTGAAAAATCCTCGCCCTGCGAATATAGTAAGATTGTTTAATCATCTCTAATAATCTCATACCAAGAGTTAGGATATATTCGCTGAAAACATAACCACCACATTCTTCTGAGTAAAGAGAAACACGGCTTATCATCTATCTCCTTCCCCCTGATTTCAATCTTTCTAGGGTGGGTACCATAGTAAAGATATCATTATGCTTATTTTGGAACGACCCTGTGTTTCCTGTGACTGGTGACATTTTTTAAAACGTGTTTGTGATATTATGGGTTTTAACATCACACAAGTGGCCGACTCTTTAATGTGCATACTATTGAGCAAAGGACCTTTTGCAGCATTCACCTGGTATATTTAAGTGGTTTGGACTCGTGGCCGCCTCCCATTTATACTCAAACAGATTAATATCTCGCCGTGTATTTAGTTAGTTAAGTTGAGCTAGTTGTTGAAATCTTCTGCTTCATCTAAATATTATCGTGATTTACAATCGGTTGCTTTGTTTGTAAGTTACCTGTTTATTTCACAAGATAACAAGCAATTATCATAGTATTGCAAGCAATCCATAAGTCCCCTACCGGTTAGAACCCCAGCAACATTCTGATGGGCCATTGGCCATTCAATTTTACCAGTAAATGAATGACATGAATGAACTTAAATCTTTTGAGTTCTAAGTTTGTCTATATCACAGTGACAGTAATGTGTTAAGTTTCCCTGCCTAGTAAGGAAATTATGTTTATACAACCTTGTCATATTATTACGATGTGGGATTTTAAAGTAATCCTATAAGGAATGAAGAAGTTGGAGTAAAAAATACCAATTTCTCGAAAAAAAATCTAAGTTCAAGGGAGACATAATTCTGGAAATAGTCTTGCTAGAGTATTAAACCTTCTCAAAAATGTTGAGTGATAATAAGAAACATATATATGAATTTGAAGTAGATACATTAGGAAATAAAGAAGTTATTTAAAAAAGACAACATTTTTTTTTCATAAAAATTCTAAGTTCAAGGGAGGTAATACTGATAATTTTTGTGCTAGAGTTGTAAACCTTGTCACATATGATGTTGTTGATGACCAGAAACTTATATTTAAAGTTTGAAGTAACACCTTAAGAAATAAGGAAATTATAGTGAAAAAGCTGAAAAATTTAAATCAGAAATCTTGAAATTCAGGCTATTTGTTGCCATAGCAACCAGAATTTTCAACATAGGAAGAAAAGAAAAAGATGTGCATAATCTCCAGACTGCCATCTACCCATATTTCAAGTTTCATAAAAATATTTTCAGTTCTTTTTGAGTTATCAATGGATCCAGTATATGTGTTAAATTTGCAATATTTTCAGACTATTTGTTGCCATAACAACCAGAATTTTCAACATAGGAACAAAACAAAAGACGTGCATAATCTCCATACTGCCATCTATCCATATATCAAGTTTCATAAAAATATTTTTAGTCCTTTTTGCGTTATCGCAGGATCCAGTTTTGTGGACGGACGGACTGACAGACAGACGAACGGACGGACGGACAGACAGACAGACGGACAGACGGACGGAGGGAAAACCTAAAGTTCCCTCCGGTTAAACCGGTAGGGGACTAATTAAGGACTACTGTCAATTCAACAGAGACAATTTTAATTCAGTTTATTCTTTTTACTTTCTTTAGATGTACTTGTGCTTAAATAAATGCATCACCGCAAACAATAAATAGAATCATTTCAGTACAATATTATGTGATAACATGGTAGACCTCATACATGGTTAACCAATTAAGCAGTAAAATGTGTTGAGGAATTGAATTACAGTAATAACAACATATTTATGATAACACCAAAACAAAACTTAATCCCTTATTTCAATTGTGGTCCTTACATTGGGTATTGATATTATTGACATAAATGCATGAAATTTAATGTCAGAAAGTACACATAGAAATATATATATATAAAAGATGAAAAGCATTTAAAAAGAGGTAAAGATGTAATAATATAATTAGAAAATGGCTTTAACTGACAATTTAGAACTAAACAACGCTCTTTTATTCCTTATAGATGTGGGTTTGTTCGAAGCAAATATACCGATATGCAAATAATTGTGCGCCACAGCCTATTGTGCTAGGTAAATTAGAGCACCTTCTTTGACATGGCCAATATGAATCGATAGAGTCCATGGGAACAAAAATTTGCATTTCAAATTCATGTTCAGTATATTCCCTGCTGTTTGCGGCCTATTAAAAACTGATTTTTCATTCAATTACATTAAATACATAGTAATAATATGTAAAGCCTCAAAACGAGCTCGATTTACTTATACCGTGAAATAGTATATAATAATCGTTCATTTTTATTTTACATTTTCAGTTTTAAAAGTGCCATTCCGTATTTTATGCACTAATTCCGTTTATTCTGGTTCCCTGTTCTATTATGTTTCCTTTAAAAGAGCGCAGGGCACCAGTCTACGCGTCCGTTTTCAATTAGAATTCCTCAGCTTTTATCGTTATCTTGTAATTCGTAAAGTTGCGATGTGTTAATTCAGTCTTCCGACGAAAGTTTTCAAAACCATCACTATCTTACAGGTACTCACGTTACTTAAAAACTCGCTTTGCGGGCAGGCCTTTCGGACCAGCTTTTCGAGCTCGCTATTATGTTATTTTGGTTTTGGAGTGATATATGTTGATATATTTCCTGCTAAGATTTTATATCCTAACCAGCTAACGGATCGGATGATATTTTATCTAAGCAGGTAATATATCCACATCTATCACTCCAAAACCCAAATAATAATTTTATTACCCTCCCTTGCCAGGTAAGACGATTGCTGTCTCAAATGAAACGTCGAAATAAGATTACCTTTAGGGTACCCCTTCACCGCATAATGACGTCACCGTGAAGTATTTGCTTTCGTATCCTACGAATGCAAACAAGAGAAAAGAAAAAGTCTGTTTAATACATTTTTTTCTTTATTAGTATCAAGCTTTGACGAGGTCAAATTTGTTTTAAATACTGATGAGAATATTTATCACTATTTTGGTTAAGTAATAGAAAGAGCATCGAAACACGAGACTATATGATTTGTACGAGGGGGCGTAGTCCCCGAGTATAAATCAGATTGTCGAGAGTTTTGATGTTATTTCTCTTTTGTATCATAGTCAAAAATAAAAACACGTTCCCTGATGTCACAATATGAAACCCCAGAAAAAAGGAACCAATGAACGAGCATCTGAATATGATATTTTTATCGCTTTCCCTTTCCCCGTCGTCACAATATGTAAACCCCAGACAAAATGAATCAATCTATGGGCATGCTCTGTACAGTGCGGGTAACTAATACCTGCACTCCAGTTTACACATTATGCATGTATATGTATACGATTTAAATCTGACACATTTTCAACAGAAAGGTCCCCATACGATGATACTATATTTTTTATGTGACAGTTACGTCTTGGTTATCAGAACTGACACTGCGCAACATCGAACAGTACGCGCTTCGTCACACAACGCGGGTACTGAAAGGGGAATGTGTATATTACCTGTCTGGCTCGGTTATATCAATTTCTTTCGGTGGATCAATATCGGCGGATCAATATCCAATCAAAAAGTGGAAGGGTAATAAACATGTTTATCAAGAAATGAGACATGAGTTATATGCTATAAATGTGTGTTTCTATGAAGACATGAAGATTTTCAAAGCGTATGCATGTACATTACACATCGTATGAATTATCATTTTTTTCTTTCCAGAGTTTGCATGCAAATTACAGTTGTTGTGGTATTCACAGTCAGTGTAATTCATGTTATTACATTTCTGCCACTATCAAAGGAACTAGCGGAGAACGATGATTCGAAAGGGAAAATTACACATATTGGATTTTTAAGAGTTCACAAATGTGGCTCTGCAACAATGTCAAATATAATTTTCCGGTTTGGACTACATAACAATTTAACATTTGCGATTCCAAAAA
The DNA here is from genome assembly GCF_026571515.1 of Ruditapes philippinarum. NCBI lineage: Eukaryota > Metazoa > Mollusca > Bivalvia > Venerida > Veneridae > Ruditapes > Ruditapes philippinarum. Next base: position 32,905 of record NW_026855692.1, on the reverse strand, counting down.
CGGGTGGATATATCACAAACACAGACTCTTTACTTCCTGTGCGTCCTACTGGTCATTATGATATTTTGATCGGCCATTCCATATATAGCCGTAAGTTATATCAGTATTCATTTGGAACAGATTCGGTAAATATTGCATTTGTTCGCGATCCTGTTCAAAGAATGATAAGTGCTGCATATTTTTACAGGGATGTTTGGCCACAAGCATATCTTCTACGTGTTCCAAAAAGTAACTTCATTGAAAATCTTGTCCGATTACCTCATGTTTATGACAGAGCTCCATTTAGTTACACAAGAAATGCCATGGGGAGGGACTTTGGATTTTCTTCATCTATATCTATCAATGATACAGATAAAATAAACCAACATCTTGATATGCTGAAAAAAGACTTCAAACTTGTTCTTGTTCAGGAAAGGTTCGATGAATCGCTTGTCTTGATGAAAAGAACTTTAAACTGGGACATTGAAGATATACTTTATGTAAAGATAAATGCAAACAAGCACAAAGTAGAATCGCTCAGTTCAGATCTTATAAAGAAATTACAAGAAACGTGTTTCTTAGATGTTATATTGTATGAAACATTTTCTAAAATATTTGATGAAAAAGTTAAAGATGAGGGTCCGGAATTTTACCGTGAAGTAGAATGGTTTCAAAACGTGCTTCAATCAGTGAGCGAGTTTTGCAATGCAGAGCAAGTTCGTAACATTGTGAAAATAGACAAATCGGAATGGAACGAGCCATTTCACATCACTCAGGAGAACTGCTCGGACATGAAAATGGGAGCCCTCACATACCTTCCAATGCTTAGAAACCGTCACAAAAAGATGAACAATTGAAATTATGTAGATTAATAGCATTGCAGTTGACATTATGGTTTTAATTACAACTTTAAAACGTCTGTCCGTTTCCTATAAGATAACAATTTATCCGTTTTATCATGAACGATTGAAAAAAATATGATTATACACGTGTATAAACATTGAATATATATCTGATTATTGTAAAGTCTGTAACTTAGATTTATGAATATTATTCTTAAACTCCTTAGCAATTAATATTGAAGTGTACTTGGTTCATTTTTCAATACACTATTTTTTGGCTAGATACTATTGCCAATATTTTGATCTGATTCTTTCTTTTGGACCTTTGTCTTTGTCTTATCACCAGTTGGCGCATTTCAGTTTTCTTGTGTCTACAGCTTAGATATTTGGAATGTAGCATTGCACAGTTTACATACTTCACTTCAGTGTTTTTATATTTTCTGGTCCTTCGGGATCCTTGATTCCACCACATATAGTCGTTGAATATTGAGCTTAGGCCGGTGCTAGGGGGCATAAAGGGAAGATGCACTGTTACATTTTCCCTGATGTGCAGACTCAAACAAACCATAACTGTTAACACTTTTTTCCCATATCTTTCTACAACCCCCATATATTGCGCACTTGTGGTAAAAAAAGGCCTTGACCCGGGTTTCACTGACATAGACTTACATATATAGTAAATATCCCTTGGCAACTTTTTCTCTGTATCTACAGATCAAAAACATTTGGGATATAGCATCACCTTGTTGTCCGCTACAAAGCCCTAGGACCAAATGTGACCCCACCAAATGGAGTTCGCTTACTTAGTTTCTATAGACTTGTTTTTAAAGGGACTCCACTGAGGTTTAAAAGCCTAAAGCATAACATTTAAATTTTTCTTACATAAATGAGCTGGGGCACTTTAAAAAGAAATATATGCAAAGATAGTTAAGAAATATACTTAGAAATAAATTGAAAATCGTATTTTTATGTTTGTCTTAGCCCGAGTTGAGTGAAACGCTTTTCATTTTGGGTCATTTCTTTACAATTTGAATAATTATTCTGGAAAAACGAAGTGCGCGAATGATCTGAAATGTTGCACAAAGATTAGTGGTCTTAACCTACATCAAATGGTACATTTATCTGAAAAAAATATTTTGAGACACATCATGTCAAAAAAAACTCAGTGGAGTCCCTTTAAGGTAAACACATTTTGTGGAAACTAAAAATGCACTATGCCCAGAGCTTAGATACTTGACATGCATCACTTCATTGGGCACCTTTATCTATTTCATGAATAAGAAAACAAACTTGCGTCAAAAATAAGGCGTCCAATGTGATCTTATTACTTAATGGTGATTAAAAAGCAATTGATCTATGGTAAGTGATGTATACCACCATAGCCCCTTGATTATAATTTAGTTTGTAAATGAGTTTTATAAATATTTGAATATATCTAGGGTCCAATAAATGCTCTGAATGCATAGTTTATATGCATTAGTTTTGAGAATCAATTTGGACCATGCAGGTCTATGGTAAACTTAATAGAATTGGCCGTATTTAGATAAAAACTTGTTTATTCATGTATGTGTTCCAACATCCAATACTTGTTTGAAACATTCAAAAGTAAGGCGTAGGGGAACTTTGTGCATTCAGTTCATGCAATAGAACTAGATGTCCTGTACCGTCATCTTGTTCGAGTATAGACATAAAAAGACATTCCCTTAATTTAGTACAAGGTGATTAAGGAATCATGCATAAGTTTACAAGTCGAGGGGTTAGAGTCGATGACTTCTAATCCAGTTACCTCTCTGGAGTGGGTTCGATCCCGGGAGATGCTTTGGTAGTTTAGCGCGGAGGAAGGTAGTCTAGCACTGGTGTAACTCTCCAGGAACGATGATTAGGAAACTACCCGCCTATATGACTGAAATACTGTTGGAAAAAGGCGTAAAATGAAACAAACAAACAAAACAAGAGGGTCATGATGGCCCTGAGTCGCTCACCAGAAACAACTGCTTTTCAGTGTTGGAATGTCAATAATTTCTAATATTAAATTTAAGCATAGAATATGTTTAAACAATAATTTGAAGAAACGCCATGACCTGGGGAATTTAAGCTTTAGCTTAAACGGGGCTAATCAAATTAATATGAGCAAACTTGATAAAAAAAACTACCTAAGAATGCTATAAAGTTTGGTGATCATCTATCAATTATTTCAGTAGAAAATGATGTTCGAAGATTTTTTTCTATTTTTAGCTTTAGTGGCCCCTAAAAGGGGCTAATCAAATTAATATAAGCAAACTTGATAAAAGAGTACCCAAGAATGCTACAGACAAAGTTTGGTGATCATCTATCAATTGGTTTTAAAGTAAAAGATGTTTAAATGTTTTTCTATTTCAAGCTTGAGTGGCCCCGAAAAGGAGTCAATCAAATTTATGTGAGCAAACTTGATAAAAGATTACCCAAAAATGCTACAGACAAAGTTCGGTGATCATCCATCATTTAGTTCTCTAGAAATAGACATTTAAAGGTTTTTCTATTTTTAGCTTAAGCGGCCCCTAAAAGGGGCCAATCAAATTCATATGAGCAAACTTGATAAAAGAGTACCCAAGAATGCTACAGACAAAGTTTGGTAATCATCCATCAATTAGTTCTCTAGAAATAGACATTAAAAGGTATTTCTATTTTTAGCTTTTGCGGCCCCTAAAAGGGGCCAATCAAAATAATATTAGCAAACTTGATAAAAGACTACCCAAGCATGCTACAGACAAAGTTTTGCGATCATCCATCGATTAGATCTCTAGAAATAGACATTTAACGGTATTTCTATTTTTAGCTTTAGCGGCCCCTAAAAGGAGCCAATCAAATTAATATGAGCAAACTTGATAAAACACTACCCGAGAATGCTACAGACAATGTTTGGTGATCATCCATCAATTAGTTCTGTAGAAATATACATTTAAAGGTATTTCTATTTTCAGCTTAAGCGGCCCCTAAAAGGGGCCAATCAAAATAATATTAGCAAACTTGATAACAGACTACCCAAGCATGCTACAGACAAAGTTTGGTGATCATCCATCAATTAGTTCTCTAGAAATAGACATTTAACGGTATTTCTATTTTTAGCTTTAGCGGCCCCTAAAAGGGGCCAATCAAATTAATATGAGCAAACTTGATAAAACACTACCCGAGAATGCTACAGACAAAGTTTGGTGATCATCCATCAATTAGTTCTGTAGAAATAGACATTTAAAGGTATTTCTATTTTTAGCTTAAGCGGCCCCTAAAAGGGGCCAATCAAATTCATATGAGCAAACTTGATAAAAGACTACCCAAGAATGCTACAGACAAAGTTTGGTGATCATCCATCCATTAGTTCTGTAGAAGAAGATGTTTAAAGGTTTTTCTATTTTTAGCCCTAGTGACCCCTAAAAGGGGCCAATCAAAATAATATTAGCAAACTTGATAAAAGACTACCTAAGAATGCTACAGACAAAGTTTGGTGATCATCCATCAATTAGTTCTGTAGAAATAGACATTTAAAGGTATTTCTATTTTTAGCTTAAGCGGCCCCTAAAAGGGGCCAATCAAATTCATATGAGCAAACTTGATAAAAGACTACCCAAGAATGCTACAGACAAAGTTTGGTGATCATCCATCCATTAGTTCTGTAGAAGAAGATGTTTAAAGGTTTTTCTATTTTTAGCCCTAGTGACCCCTAAAAGGGGCCAATCAAATTAATATGAGCAAATTTGATAAAAGACTCCCCGAGAATGCTACAGACAAAGATTGGTGATCATCCATCAATTAGTTCTGTAGAAGAAGATGTTTAAAGGTTTTTCTATTTTTAGCTCTGCTGACCCCTAAAAGGGGCCGATTGGAATGACATGAGCAAATCCAAGTGTGACTGTCACAAGGATGCTACAGACCAAATTTGAAGTAAATCTGCCTTGTAGTTTCAGAGGAGAAGACGATTGTTGACGCATGACGACGGACGCCGGAGCATACCCCTTTGATACTAATAGCTCACCCTGAGCCTTCGGCTCTGGTGAGCTAACAAACATAAGTTTACAAGTCCGTTTATAGCAGTATTACAAGGACACATGATAGCCAGTAATTCTAACGAAGTTGTCGGTGATTCATGATGACAAAGTGAGGATTCTTAAATCATTTTAAAATAGAAAAAAATATCAGCCCATTGCCGAAATCTGAATTATTTGCTACTTTTTTGTCTAAATAAACGTTTTTTTTTATCTTAAAACAAAGTCAAAGTCATCGTCTTAATCATGTTTATTTAGATATCTTATTGCATTGTTTAGTAATTAAGTGCATTACAATTGTAATTTTGGACATTAAAAATATGCATACACAGTGAACAGTAACAATGATAACATTGAACAAAGTATTATTTAAAAAAAAAAAATACATGTAAAACAAGCAAACAAAAATTCAAACAATATTTGGTTGGCATTAATCAACTGTAAAATTTTAATGACTGTTGCACTAGTATTTAAAGTCGATAACATATAGGACAAATAGATATAAAACCAACAAAATTTTAAATATCAATACATGTTTTGCTTTATTGGCCTCGTCAGTTGATACACATCAAAGGAACCGTGCCAAAAGGATGTCTACATTAATAGACGCCACAATTGGCGAGTTAAAAAACGTTATAATGTTAGAATAAAATAAAACGTCTATTACTGTTTTACACAAACAAAACATGTCCATATGTATATAGCTCGAGACGTAATTATTTTAAATAGCATATATAATTTTCGAAAATAATTGCATTAAAATAACTGGATCAAAAGATATACATACATTTTCATAGAGAAACTAAGCTAGTAAATAAATTCAACAAGTCTGAAAATAATTGTTACTTATATGAAAGTTTATAATTTCGAAAAAAAAAATTAATTGTAAAAAGAGAGATAATAATTTAGAAATATCGCTATCATTCAGTATATCTTGTAAAGCTTTTAAAATAAAATGAAAATCATCTATTTATTATCTATTCAAGTTATGGCATTATGATCAAAATAAATCTGTTATTGAAAAAAATCAATAACCATAAGACTACATTATGCATAATATATTATATAATTGTAAATATAAAAAAATAAGTTCCTTGCGAAAGTGAAGGCATCTAGTACTTGTAAACTGCTTGACAGCCTGCACAGGAACGATGCGGTGGCTGGTGAATTCAATGTGGCTTACTGCCGTGAGTGAAAACTACCAACACCACCACATTCGTGAATAAAGGGGATAATTAAATAATTATATCATTGACATAAATAATGTATTTGTAAAGATTAAAATAAATTAATAAACATTTCTAGATACAGTAAATGACTACTAAAATAGAACAGTCTTTTAAGCCGATCTGTACTGAAAAAGATATTAATTGATAAGTTTGTAAAAAGATGCAAGTATAAATATTTGAAATAAGATTTTACGATTTATAATAAATCCTTCGGACAAATTGTTTCTCATTTATGGATCCAATATGCCTCTTTCAAACGTTTTCACATATTACCGTGAACTTTATCAATCGGCATGAAGGAAAAGTCATCAAGTGAATGATCTACGGGGTTGTCATGAATTGCAACATCAGAAGAAAAATTGGAATGACAATTATTTCTTATATCAAATTTATCACTGATCATTCTTTTTGAGACCTGTTGATGAGTCTGGTCGACATATTGTTTTTACATTTTTTACAAGTAATTAAATAAATCACGTCACTAATTGAAATGCATTCCGAATGTTTCTCCCGTATTTGTACTAGTCTTCAATATTTTACAGAGAGTACAAGTACATCTCTTTCTATAACATCTATTAGTTTTACGTTCACATTTCGTTTATTTAGAGTTGAATGGGTGAGGGAATATTGAAGATTTTTAGGACGGTTGTTTTATGATTAAGTAAATTTTTCACGATGTCATTTTCTGACAACTTTAAATGATCCCAGTATTTATTTATTATAAGACCAAGATGGGGAAGAGACGGATTATATGGGGTAACAAACGGTATGACTGTGTGCTGCTCTGTGTTATTTCCGTTTTTTTCCAGGGCTTCTTCTTTGGTTTTCACTTTTGTACAAAGCAAATTTTAGCTTGCTAGTAGGATAATTTCTGTTATTGAAAAAGGATTCTAAATGAATAAGAGATTCATGAAATTCATCATCATCTGTAACGTTTACCTTGGCTCTATGGTATACCTTTTTTACATTCATAAGGGTGGCATGAGTTATACTCAAGCTATTGATGGATATCTGTAGATTCTATATGAGTTTCCGTTGATAATGTCAATTTTCATTTTTAAGAATTTTAACATCCAGAAATGACACATTTATTTTCGATATGTTGTATGTAAATTTAATTGTAGGGTGGCGTGTATTTAATTTGTTTATGGAATCGTGTAAAGCACTTACAGAAAGATCCCATATCATAACTATATCATCTAGAAAGCGGAGCAAAGTCGTAGGTTTAAGATCATAACTGTTTAAAAATCAGATTCCAATTTGCCCATAAATAGCGAGGCGTATGTAGGGGCCATAGAACTACCCATAGCGGTACCTAAAACTTGTAAATAAGTTTCATTATTAAACTGAAAATTATTTTCAGTGTCAATTTAAGAAGAGTGCATATTTATTTCCTCCGTTGATAATTGACTACCACATTTGTCATTATCAAGGAAGTATAGTTACAAGCAGCTATCCCATCTTCATGTGGTATAACTGTATACAGTTAAGTTACATCCTAAGTAACAAGTACTGAATCTTTTTGAAAGATTTGGTAAAAATTTTAATGAACGTAAAAAATCAGAGGTATCTTTCGCATAAGACGGTAATGATTTCATATATGGTTAAAATATAAAGTCAAGGTTTTTGAAATATTATCTGTATATGTTGCATGCAGAAACAATTGGTCTGCCTGGATATTCTACGAGTAGATTTTCATTATAATCTTTATGAATTTTGGGTAAGATATATATTAAATTGGGGCGTTCTTATGTTGTCTGGAAAAATGTCAATTATATTAACAGTATTTATATTACTGTTTATTTCAGATATCTAGTTTATACAGTTTTGAATATTAAGTTTTATTTCCTGTAATGGGTTACTGTCTCATTTCGAGTTATATTTATTGTTATTCAATTGGCGTTCCACTTCTTAAATAAAGTCAATTTGTCCATTATAACTATCATATTGGATTTATCTGCTTTCTTATTAACGATAACAGAAACAATAAGGAAACTCCTCGATGCCTCTAATTTATCGTCCCGCTCTCTATATGTAAGCTATTAAAGCGGACTATTCGTTTCCCGATCTTCTATAACATAAAATTCTAAAAGGCTAATTATAAATTTAAAGTCTCGTTAAAGAATTTAGCAAATCGTATAATTTCCTGCCTAACACTCTTATCTTGAGACACAAAGTTAAGATATCCATGTTCTTCAAAGGACATAAAGCGCGTAGTAACTTTAACACCCGCACGTTTAAGTCGTTCAGCGACGATTAATCCGTCATCTCTTAGCACGTCAAATTCAACATTAAAAATATAAGCGGTTGGAAGGACACTTAGGTCTTCATCGGACGCCATTAACGGTGCATAGAGGGGATCTGTTATAATCTTGATCATTTCTTGTGGTATTTGTACATTTGCATTGTCTTTACCACCCGCAGTTTCTTCTGTTATATCATGATCAATACCCGCAATACTTGTTGGAATAAACGTTTTGTCGATGTAAGATCTGTATACAGAATTCTGCAACTCAGTAGTTAGATGTTTGTTGTTGTAGAAAATATCGTAATTGTCGAGATTTCCAAATGCATACAGAAGCCAATACGAAACCATAGCCTGCTTCGTTAACAAACCTGGTCCATTTTCGTGTTTCTTGTAGCATGGCAGTTTAAAGTCAAACGCCTGTAATGCCGGGTAATCTAAGGACATGAATTTCAAACCAGGTAAGTCTTTTTCTTTGGATAATTTGAGAGCAACCGCCATTGCTAAATTGCCACCTGCACTGTCACCTATAAATGGAAATTGCAGTTACGCACTACAAGTTCTTACTCTACAATACTAGTTAGTTGGCACTATAAACAGACAAATTATACTAATATGGAAATCACTTATGAATTGAAAGTGGTCTCCGCCCTTTTTAAAGGTTAAAAACGTATTTTTGAGATAAATCGTTTCCTATAATTGTCAAATCAAAAGAAATAAGGTGAAAACTCCTCGATACCTCTAATCTACTTTCTTTATGTAAGCTAGTAATCCGGACTATTCGTTTCTTCGATCTTCTACTTTAAAAACATAATAAATAGCTCTCGGAGCGCTTTATTGACGAAGGCTTAACAGTGATATGATGCACTTTTTCAAAATAAAGTTACTGAAATACTAGTTTGAAACAACACAGAAATGTTGTTTTAGCTGAAGGCCGCTTTAAGTAAAAAATAAATAAAAATAAAAAAAAACACGCACATATCCGTATTATAAGCAACTCTTTAAATTACTTGTTATAATATCAGCTGCATAGATATTTCAGACACATATGGGTTATATCCTTATACACAAAAAATAAGAATTTATTATTTTTGTAACAACAAAAAACCCCACAAATTATGCATGTTTTTTCAATCAATTGATGGGACTAATTAATCATTTAATATTATGTCAGAGTACTTCATTTACGGACTCGGAGTCTCTATTGGTACCTTGCTTCAAATGTATTTTCCGTCAGTGCCGTCGGTTCAAACCCAACTAGAGATTTTAAAGTCTTCAGCATTATGGAAGTTTAACAAGTGACCACATAACGAGGTCATGTTTTAAAGCGGGAAGCCTCCACATTCATGCGGATTTTTATGAAATTTAAAAACAAAATATTGTGAGGTGAAAAAAGAAAGTAATTTACCCATTGCAAACGGCATTTACATTTACCAAAAAAAGCGGTCATAATATGCAAATTATACCCCCTTTTGTGTAGTAACGCAGGAGAAATATGGTGATAAAAATACTGCAAAATCAATCATTAATTGCACATAACATGAAAAAAATCAATTAAATCTTGAATCTTTTACTACCTTAAAATCTTAGTACATTTTTCTCAAGTTTGACTCAACTCAAGGCATGCAGTTTTAAACATTTATTGTATTTGTGCTGTATGGTAAATAGTGAAAATTAAATGGTGACTGAATAAATTAAAAAAAAATAGCTGATCCTGAACACACTATTTGTTACAGGTATGTTTTATCAAAAGTACCTTTTATGCCAATAAGGTTTTCATCCACTCCATACTCTTTGGCATGTCTTAAAAAGTATCTGGCTGCAGTTAAACAGTCTTCAAGTGGGATAGGGTAAACATACTCCGGAGCTAATCTGTAACTGTAATGGAAATGCTGATAGTATCAATGGTTGTAAGAATTCATAATATATGGAAACATCATAGGGAATGCAAGTACCTTCCAAAAACCAAAGAACGCAAGTGATTGGAAATTAACATTCTTAAATACCACACGATAAAAGACCACCTGTAGGTGATATTCACAATATGGCACATTGCTCAACTTGTCATCAAAAACGTTTATGTTCGATTTAGTAAAAGTTTAATTTGCATTGCTTAATTACAAGTTTATGAAATGCAATAATGGTGCAATTGTCACTTACTTAACTGAGGCAATAATACTTCCAGTCTCTTCAACAACGGCTTCTGTAAATTTGCCATAAAGTTCTGAAAAAATGACATTCCCAATAACATGATTAATTAATATATTCAATAACGTTTGAAAGATGAAAAAAACATTGACAGTATTTTTTATGTTTATACACAAAACTATTCACAAGTAGATGCTATTTTTTCTAGATTCATTAAGTGTAGTTTTGAAGAAATATGCGTTTACCATTATAAAATAAAATGTAAAAACATTAATTTATAGACGAATTACAAAGAATCATTAAAAAAAAACATTAAATAAAAAAATTAACAAAATGCCTCTGTTTTAATGCTCACACCACGTGATCGATTATGAATGAACAGACCCCTATAAAAAACATGTTATAATCGGCTGCAAGTACATTGGCAACAGTGACCTCACATTTGATGTCTTAAAAACGCTACAAACGGTCAACTTCAAGTATATTTTACAATATTCGATAACGAAAGTGCACCTGCTGTCATGAGAACCCATCCTCCGCCATGAATATGAATTATTCCAGGTCGAAGGCCTTCTGTCTGTCCAGCTGGCTTGAAAATTATCACCTCCACGCCGTCCATTGTTGTCATGTGTCTCTAAACAAACAAGCAATTATGAAAGTATTGCAAGCAATACAAAAGTCCCCTACCGGTTAGAACCCCAGCAACATTCTGAAGGGCCATGGCCATTAAATGCCATTGTGGAAGACATGAATGAACTTAAATGTTTTGAGTTCTTAGTTTGTCTGTGTAATAGTAATTTGTTAAGTTTCTCTGCCTAATAAGGACATTTTGTTTATACAACAGATAATCAAAAGGTCCAATTTTTTCAAGACGAATATGTATAAATAATGTTTCAACTTTTCTCTATTTTAAGCAAATTTGTTAGAAAAGTTCAAAGTTCTTTAAAAGAAGAAAAGTAGAAAAACATAACAATTTTCAAATATATACCAATTATAAGAACAAAGAAGAAAATTTAAAAAACAATATAACTATTTTCAAATAAGTTCAAAATGAAAATAATCATGGAAACCCAGGCGCTAGACTTATAAATCTAACAACATATGATGCAGGTGTTAAGAATGAATAAATATTTAAAATTTGAAGTAAATCCGTGAAAAAAGCAGAACCTTATAAAACAAAACAGAGAAATTCAAAGTTTACGGGGGAAAGAATTTTGGAAATGTGGAAGGAACATTTAAAAACATTGACATATTTTAAGATGTTCGAAGTAAATCCTTTAAAAAAACTAGAAATGTGTCCATAGGACACGGATGCTCCCACACTCCACTGTTTTGTCAATCTTATGACTCTAGGTCAAATATTTTTGGGCTACATGTGCCACAAGTTGGAAACTAAAAATAATTTACTAAGGGCAAGAACTTTACAAATACTGAATAAATCCCCAAGCGAACGCCAAGGTGCATAAGTACACATGCTGACCAACATTCTTGTACACTTTCACGCCAACATGTCAAATACTTTTTGAGCTATGCATGAACAAGTTAAAAACTGCAAATTTATACTAAGTCAAGGGCAATAACTCTACAAAACTAAAAAAACACAGGTGCATAGCTTCACGGTGATGTTGATCATTATTCCTACAAAGTTGGTTGATTCTAACTCAAGCAACAAATAACACAACATAAAAAAAGGTTTTTACAGAGTCAAGGGCAATAACTCTAAATACTGAATAAATCCACAAGCGAACCACAATGTGCACAACTACACATGCTGATCAACATTCCTGTAATTTCATGACTCTAGGTCAAATACTTTTTGAGCTACGTACGACACAAAATGAGAACGGACGGACGGACTCACAAGGGTAAATCTAAATCCCCCCTAAAGTGGGGGCACAAAAAAATAGATTCTACAATTAAATCTAAGTTCAAGGGGGGACATAATTCTTGAAATAGTCAAGCTAGAGTATTGAATCCTCTCAAACATGAGTGGGGTGATAATAAGGAATACATGCTTGAAATGAAGTAGATACCTTCAAAATATAGTAGTTATAGAAAACAAACAACATTTTTTTCATGAAAATTCTAAGTCCAAAAATATAGGTGCTAGAATTATAAACCTTGCCACATATGGCGTGGTTGATGAAAAGAAACATATATTAAAAGTTCGAAGTGGATACATTAAGAAATAAAGAAGTTATAAAAAAACACCTTTTTCATGAAAATTCTAAGTTCATGGGCAGGAGGTACAAGTCAGATAGCCTCGTGTTTCGATGCTCTTTTTATTACATAGACCCTCTCTCGAATTTTAGCGGATCGAGTCAGACAATAAATACACAGAATGAAAAGTCCGGGCCCAAAAATACTAAAATAATATTCAGACTGACTCAGAAACTAAATATATAGGCCTAAAGTCAAGTATTTGCTACATTTACTCAATATTCAAATAAGCAAAGATATTCACAGGATATTCTAAACTAGCAACTTGCGTGTTGAGCAATGCCATTGTTGGCTAGGTAAACTTTTTTCAGAACTGTATGCTATTGTAATTTTTCAAAACAGTTTACCTCAACTTTAGGTGATTTTACATCCATTGCTTTCATGGCATTCATCATTGCTCTGGTAGTATTCAGAGGTGAAAATCCAAGGTATCCACTCATAGCACTCTGATAAAAGATAACACATATTTTTAAATGAACATCATGTTAACTAGCGAATGAAATGTTAAAAGGGACATGTAATGACGGTGATGTAATATTAAAGCAATTTGACAGTGCGTAAGAATATAATAAAGTATATTAAAACATTTACATTTTCATATTGAATAAACACGGCATAAAAACGACAACTCAGAAGTTGGCACATCAGTCTGTAACCACGACAGTCATACTAAATAAAAATTTGGTTCGGAATCTTTCAAGTTACATTATTTTGTTACTATGGGAACTACATAGTATTAACTATGCAAGAGGGCCATGATGGCCCTGAGGTCGCTCACCTGTATATAGGCCCCCGGAGCGGGGCCAGTTTGAACCCAGGGCTTTTATTTGAACAAACTTGGAAGACACCCATAAGAAGATGTTTCATGATGTTAACTTTTTACTACACACATATAATGAAAAACAATGATCTCCTCTCCCCCTCCCTCCCCCCCCCTAACAAACTTGGTGGACACCCATAAGAAGATGTTTCATGCTAAACATCTAAGCTCTAGCTCATTGGGTTTTTTAAAAGAACATTTTTTAAGTTTTTACTATACACATATAGTTAAAAACAATGACAGCCTGGGGCAGGGCCAGTTTTGACCCAAGGGCTTTTATTTGAACAAACTTTGAAGACACTTACTAGAAGATGTTTCATGCTTAATATCTAAACTCTAGTTATTTTGTTTTTTTTCAAAGAAGATTTTTAAGTTTTTGCAATACACATATAAGGAAAATCAATGACCCCCCGGGGCGGGGCCAATTTTGACCCCAGGGCTTTTATTTGAACAAACTTGGTAGATACCCATTAGAACATGTTTCATGCTAAATATCTCAGCTCTAGCTCTTTGAGTTCTTTAAAGAAGATTTTTTAAGTTTTTACTATTTGCATATAGGGAAAATCAATGACCCCCTGGGGCGGGGCCAAATTTGACCCAAGGGCTTTTATTTGAACAAACTTGGTAGACTCTCATTAGAATATGTTTCATGCTAAATATCTTAGCTCTAGCTCTTTGGGTTCTTTAAAAGAAGATTTTTTAAGTTTTTACTATATGCAGATAGGGAAAATCAATGACCCCCTGGGGCGGAGCCAATTTTGACCCCAGGGCTTTTATTTGAACAAACTTTGTAGATACTCATTAGAAGATGTTTCATGCTAAATATCTAAGCTCTAGCTCTTAGGGTTTTTTAAAAGAAGATATTTAAAGTTTTTTCTTTCGGTTGCCATGGCAACCAGAGTTCTGCATGGAATTAAATTCTTTGAACAATTTTTAAAGGTGACCACCAAAGGAACATTCCTGTGAAGTTTGGATGAAATTGGCTTAGTGGTTTATGAGGAGATGTCATTTAAAGTAAAAGTTTACGGACGGACGGAGGGACGGACGCCGGACGAAAAGCGATCACAAAGGCTCACCCTGTCACTTTGTGACAGGTGAGCTAAAAACTGTGTAATTGTATCAGATGCATACTCTTGTACAAAAATGTTACTTTATAAAGTTTAAATTTAAAGTATGTTCTGATAATTGCTGTCTGTGTTAACTATATAATTGTTACACTTACCATAGCACCAATGAACTTGAAGGTAAAATTAACGATAGTCTTCAACCCGCGGTTACTGACTTCTTTTGGGTACACTGGTCGAGCATAAAATGCGGCAAAGCCAACGAGGACTCCTATAACCAACAACACTTTAAGACTGAAGACAGCCATAATGTACTCCAACATCTGTATAACAAACAGGATCATGTTATCAATAATCTAAAAGTAAAACAAATAGATGGTTCGAATCTGTGATTTGAGATGGATGGTTTTTAAATTTAAATACAATTTACATGCATGCTTTTTAATTAAGAACCAATAGTTACTTCTCCAGATCCCTCCCGAGACGTGCTCGTCGCCGAAAAGGTACAATGGATGATTGGCTGACATGTCATGACTTACTCAGGAGGGATCCAAGCCGACTGGACATATGGATTTGTTTTGGCGCCAGGTATAAACGATAGTTTTTACATTAGGGACAGAACAACCGCTGTATCATATAATAAAGAACCCTGCAGAGGATTCCTACCGGTGGCAACAAAAAATAAACCTATAAAATATCGAATACGAAATTTGATCATCGTCTTCCCTACACAGACATAATTGTATATCTCAAGATTGAACAGATAAACGGTATCTGCATGTCGTAAATAAAATCATGCATTTGCTTTTTGAGTTACCAACCGGCATTAGCAAAGTAAATGCTGTGTAAGGCAAATTTACTTGATATTAACTTTGCTATATAAAGTAACATCTTCAGCTAAGACCTAAATCACAAGAAGATATATTTACAGATCTAGGCTATGAGGAGATATACATTCATAAACTTTCTCAAGTACTACCTATATTATCATTCAATAATGTTAGATCTTGCGTTAAAATGATTGTTAAAGGGTCGTTACTTAATTAATATATAACATTGAGATCTCCTATGATAAAACACCTAAGCATGCAAAAAAATCCCGTTAACTTCCAATTTAGAAAGTTTTAAAGAAAAATCTTACCTAAGTGATCCAATAAAGTAGCCAGTTTGGCCATACACTGAAGTACAAAGTTTACATTGTGACTGTGAATATGTTTGAACAAGCACGCTTATCTGTAACTTTCAAATGATATAAATTTGTGTCAAGTTGTCAGTTGTTGTAGTGAGTTTTTGCACAAAACCGTGTGTGTACAACTATATGTTTCCATTTAAATGCAGCACTGTGATTATAATCCAAAAAAAAGTAAAAAAAGTAAACTTGGTATAACATTTTATTTTCACGACAGTCTGTGATGTTTATTGTGATCAAGTATATTTTTCTTTTATGTACATGCAATAAATTAACAAAACTTAAGGATAACTGGTGCGTCTTTTAAATTGCAATAATAATAAAAATAACTTAACTTATTACTTAAGGTGATTAATACCACAACCAGCAACCATGTCTTTTTGAAAAATAAGCACTTGGTCTACATTGTAAAGCAAGAGTTTACCTCAACCTATAATTTATGAAGTTTTACAAAGGGATTATTTCAAGTAATTGCAATCCCAACCAGGGCCTTCATATAAGCTTGCTTTTGTAATATCTCATTCCCAACTGAAAACCATTTTTCTATTTTAACTAACAGTGACCCTTCACACCAGGGGGTCCAAATGCAATCCCAACTGGGGTTTCCACATAAGGTTGCTAATATACCAAGTTTGATTACAAGTACATGGTATATAACCATATACAAGAACTCATTCCTAACTCTAGTTATCGTCCGAAACCCATGAAAGAGACCGACCAACCAACCGACCGACAAGCTGACACATGTAGACATCCCTAAACTTCGTTTGTGAATGTATAATTATAATTGTTTTTATTATTATTAGTAATAGAAAGAGCATCGAAACACGAGGCTATCTGATTTGTACGAGGGGGCGTAGCACCCGAGTATAAATCTGATTGGCGAGTGTTTTGATGTTCTTTCTCTTTAGTATCATTGTTAAAAATAAAAACACGTCCCTGATTCACAATATGAAACCTTAGAAAAAAAGTAACCAATGAACGAGCATCTGAATATGATATTTCTATCGCTATCCCTTTCTCTGTCGTCACAATATGTAAACCCCAGACAAAATGAACCTATCAATGGGCATTCTCTGGAGTGCGGGTAACTAGTTAACGCACTGTGCATGTATATGTATACGATTTAACTCTGACACATTTTCAACAGAAAGGTCCCAAACTATGATAAAACTATTAATATTACACTTCCATTCGACACAATACCACTGTGTAGAAAACCATTTGCATCCTGTGATACTAACATGACTACTAAGTGAATTATTAAGTTTATAAGCATTTTATTGCATAGACTTTAATTGCTGCAGTAATTAAATGATACAGTGGATTTGTTTCTGTACTGTAAATACGATGGAATACGTTTTAATGCGATAAAATAATATGACTTTTTGTTGCAATCTTCCTGTCAAGCACACGGTCATGAGATAACAGAACATAATTTTATTTTGGTTTTGTACATCGATCATCACTACAATATAAATACACAAACCATAGGTATACTAGTAACAATCATTTATCAATTCCTCTATCTTACATATTTAAAATATCATAGTATTCATATTCCAACACATCTGCTTATCAAAATGACCAACCATCTGATTGTCTCAGGCGATCCTCACTTTGGCGGGAAACATCAAAGAACTGACTTGACAAAGGGACAGGATTATATACAAATGTAGATAATAAAGTAAAATAATGTCGACAGAGTGGTCCTTCCTGGGAAATACAATAACTTGGTTACATATGTCCGCCCCGTTTAAAACGACATTATATATATTGTGAATATAACAAACACAATATGCTAAATTCAGGGGCGTAACTAAGCGTACTCCTGTACGCCCGTGCGTACAAATCAATCCTGTATTCTGAAAAAAACACATGCGTTTAAAGTTCTAAAAAAGTGATAAAAACAGACGTGGTAGCGTTGTCGGGGCACATATATTCGTATAGACCTACTGACTCTTTCGACTTTTATAAAAAAAATTCATAACACATACAGTATAAACAAGCAAATTCGTTGAATTTATATCCCCCGCCGAGTACTGGTTATTATTAACACAACAACTGAAGACATAAGGCTTTATTATATATTAATCATGGCATAAACAGTAATATTCTTTGAACTTGATAAATATTCAGGGAAATAACAGAGCCATAACTTCGTGTTAAATAGTAATATCTGGACAAGCCAATGAGATGTATGCATACTACATAACTAATCAAGGGCCAAAATCTGAGTTATAAGTATCTGACCGGAACAAGGCGACTATATGCACATCTCCTCTTAGTATCCCATAAAGTTTCATTGAATGCCAGCCAGTAGTTACAGAGAAGAAGCACGGAAACAATTATTGCTCTGGTTGTATACTGCCTAAGTTATCAAGGGTCATAACTCTAAGTTAAAATGTCTGACCCGAACAAGGCGACAATATGCGCATGTCCTCTTGGTATTGAAGGTTCAAATTAAGTTTCATTGAATTCCAACCAGTAGTTGCAGAGAAGTAGCAAGGAAACAAATATTTTTCTATATGGATACTTCATAACTAATCAAGGGCCATAACTCTGAGTTAAAGTGTCTGACCGGAACAAGCCGAGGATATGCGCATCTCCTCTTGGTATTGAAGGTTCTCATAAAGTTTCGTTGAATTCCAGCCAGTAGTTGCAGAGAAGTAGCGCGGAAACGATTTTTACTCCATATGCATACTACATAACTAATCAAGGGCCATAACTCTGAGTTAAAGGGTCTGACCGGAACAAGCCAACGATATGCGCATCTCCTCTTGATATTGATGATTCCCATAAAGTTTTATTGGATTCCAGCCAGTAGTTGCAGAGAACTACCCCGGAAACGAAATTCGGACGGACGGAAGGACGGACGGACAACGCCAAAACTATATCCCCTCCCGATTCCATCGGCGGGGGATAATTAATATCTTTAAAGTGATCTATATTGCAATATCTTGTACAAATTCAGCGGAGGAAAGTTACGAAAATCTTTAGGTGCCTGGTTCAGGACCCATTCTTGGTTGAAATATTCTCCGAGCATTGGCACCATGCTTCTTATTCGGCGAGCAGGTCGCCCGCAGTAATTTTTCCCCAAACCTTTTACTCTTTATTTCTCGTATCGGCCATTTTCCGTCCTCTTCTGCTTTTTGGTTGGGTGCCCTGCTGGTGTGGCTGTATTGTGTAGGGAGCTGCGTTCTACCAAAGTCGCCTTGGATATTTGATTTTTGTTATTTAAGTAACAAATTGGTGTACTTTCTCAAAGATCGTTGAAAGACATGCAAAGTTTTCATGGCATATTCATCGATTTTTTGCTGCAGAAAATTACCTGGCCGTGCCGAAAAGGCAGAAAAAGACATACAAGTGTACAATTCCATCTCAATGATATGCATTTATTTAAAAGAATCACCAGAGCCTTGTATAAGTTGTTGAGATCGTCAGCAAAACATTGCGTTGAGTCATCAAGCACATTCCATGCGCAGTATATAATTGTATGTAATTGTATAATTGTATGTAAGTGGTATATCTGTTAATGAATTTATTTTATCACAAAATATCTTAAATGGATCCTGTAATATATTCACGTGAGTTCTATATTTAATTCTACATAATCTATGTTATACGCAACGATTTTTGATTAAATTATAGACATTTCTGAAAGGAGATTTTGAAATACCTTCGCGTGTTATATAACGCGGTATTTTTTATATATTGTAATGTAATGAAATATTTAACACGCCAAAACATTCACCGAACTTAGTCACAATGTTCACACTATCATCATTCTTAATATATTGTTACAACAGTAGGTACTTATGAAGGTCCAGAATGAAGGCCTTTCCTGAGAGAGCATTGAACCTCGCATTTAACGCAAGCTTAATTGTAAATAAACCCATTTTTGCCGGAGAGTCTCAGAGTGAGCTGTGGCGCATGTGGTGGGCTAACGTAAACTTGACAATTGCCGTCCAGCGGTCCGCCTTCTCTGAAGGAAGCATGGCTCTGTACCCAAACGTGAGTCATTTTTTTTGACAGTTTAAATTGCCATGTCAGTGTCAACAGCAACAACTGAACTAAAACGTCAGAAGTATGTACAATGGAGACTGAGCGTATGTCTGGTCTAGGTCTCATAAATGTTTCTCGGTCATTCTAGAAAATTATGCTGTTTTCAGATATGAAAAATGGTATAAAATCGATCAACATCAAATAATGATTTAGCAACTTTTTCAATGTAGAATATGTGAGGCAACTTATCACCAAATGCGACAGACTTAAAAATTATTTTGACTCGAAAATATTCATTTGTATTTCAATGTTACGGAACTTTAACTTCTTAACAGGGTCAAATATGGAGGCTTTTACTGTTCTAGATTTCAGTTAATCATTGGTCACACATATAGATCTTATATATGAAATATATATGGCATATTTGACACACAAAAAAAACTATTTTAATGAAAAAAAAAAAAACAACAACAAAAAACAACAGAATAATTTAAGTGAGCAGGTTCAAAACGTTACAGTTTTCTGAATAGATAACAATTGTGAAATGAATAAAAAAAGAAAGAGTGTTGCACTTTTCTCATATTCGGAAATAGAAAAACACTAAAAAAATATTACTGTTATCAATTTTATCAAATTATGTTATTCATGTAGGTCCAGTAACGGAAGTTAAACTGTCAGAAATTTGCCGTCAAACATTTTATATTTTACCTCAAATAACTTGTCTCTAATGTATATGAGGCAATTTCAGTAAACGTTTTACAGCATGATTGTGCACAATATAAAATAACAACAACAGCTGAGAAGAAGCCTTCCCAGAAACAAGGCAATGTTTGTAACAGTGGTATATTTTTCAATGTTAAGGCTTATATATAAGATTTATTTCTATCAAAAGTATCGATTTACCAAATTTATCTATACATATAATAACATATCCGGGACATCAAACAATTGCAAAAGAGCATACATTTCTGAACAACTGTTATAAAGATAGGGTAGTAAATGTGCCGAGTAGACAAGTTTGCATACCAAAGAAACAGACGTCTAGTGTTTGTTTGATTTAAAATTAAAAATGTACTGAATACGGGAGATTTGTTACTATAACATCAGTTTGAAAGTTGCAAAATAACAAATTTTTGCTGCAAAAATCGATCATACATATAAAAAAAAGTTTTATGGTACATGTATATGTAACGTATTGTTCATTTTACATATTTTTAAACTAATAAAAAGAGTTTCAAATCATTAATACCGGTAATATGTTCTCAATATAGCCTCTAGATAGTCACTAAATGCCTGGATATCGCTTCCTCTTTCAAAATTTTTCTCGGGGGAGCATGCCCACGGACTCCCCTAGTTATCATGGTTATGGAGTAAATATCAAAATAGCTCAGTTACGGCCCCTGGCTATAATCAACTCCCCGTACTTCGGAATATGTTTCACGAACTATATGTACTGAAAGGACGAAATCTTAATGTACTTCGACAATTTAAACTTAAATAACCCCCAACCATTAAAATGTCATTGTTATAACATTTAACTTAGTTATTAAAAAAACAATATTATAAATGTTGTACAACAGTTGGATATTTTTACTTTATTTTTCGTCTAAAGAACGTTCCTTACTCTATCCAGGGACCTAAAATAAGTATATTTTATGTGTGACATAAGCAACATGCTATTGCCTACAGATTTATTCCTCTTGGGGGTTTGTCCTCTTGGGTGTTTGTATTTGTTTTTGTTTTTTGTGACACAATATAACCTAAACATATAAAAAAGGTTATTATTCCTATTAAATGTTCTAGAGAGACACGTGTAGGATACAAGTTTAATTTAACTAAATTAGTCTTACCAAGTTTAATTATTAATTGACCCAATTGATCTAATTAATCTATTCCAGTATATTAATCAACTTATTCAGTTATCATAATTATGTGATCATGATTCACTGCAATTGGTATTGTACAATTAATCTATTCCAGTACATAAATCAACTTATTTAGTTATCATATGTGATTCACTCGTAATTGGTATTATAAGTAATAGTCATAGATCTGCATAGTATTTGCAGACCTGAGTGGCGATTTGAAAACCGAGAGAGCGTAGCATGTTTATCTACCAGATCATTTGTTAAAAGCGGTCAAGTAAATCACTTAATTACCGACCGCTTAACACTTAACAGGTCTGCAATTTTTTGTTCTATTGTTTCCTGTACAAAAGAAAATTTGTTAAGTCGAGGAATTCATGCGCATGAGATTAATCATTATATAACAATTACCGTATCTACCTCGTAAAGCAGTCCCGAATGTTGACATAATGCTGGAAATTTTGTGCAAATTTATATAACGCAGAATTGTGCAAGTTTATGGGGGAAATGACTACTTCTAGGAGAAAAGGACCGATATACATGTATATTCTTAGTGCATGTTCAACAAATTAAATTAAAAAAATGAATTAGTTAACATGTATAAAATTACAAAATAATAATTCAAATTTTGCCCAGTTTATAATGGAATCTCGCCAAGTTCTGTTTCCATTTTCTGTGATATCTACCTGACCTTACAACATAATGAAATCCCACGAAAAAAAACCACAAGAATTTTCAAAAAACATCTGATTAAATGCACCTACAAATTACAAGAACGTAGTGGTTGGTAACTTTGAGTGGCTCCGGAATGTTTTTTAAACATGATTTTAAGTTCATTTATAGGTTTCTTGCGATTAATATTGATAATTATACCGAGTTAAAACACAGACCCTAATTGTCAATTAAAGAAACTGATGTTTGGTTAGAAAAACAAATTAAGGTGACAACGGAGTCAATTATCACTGAAAATACCTAAAATGAGATTTTTTGCTAAGTATATTTATCAACCTTTTCTGAACACATTCGTGATTTAATTTTGGAAGCAGTTAGTCCAAAAAATGTGTTTTTAAACGGTTTAAAACGGTACCTATACTATTTGTATCTGCTATTCGCGTAACCTGTCGATTATCGATAACGCTCCGCCCCCTGTTGAGGCATCAATGAGGGAAATCGGTAGTTCCACATATCCGTGAATTACAGGTCCATACTGGTCCATACTTCTCGTAATACATGTATCGTTCATCTACCGTACATCTTTTATGAATATCTCAACATTTAGCCTTTTTTATAAATTAAGAAATTGTCGGCCGATGTTACGTAAACATAATGTATGAAACATAAATAATTAAGCATAGCGGCAATCGCACGACCATGGGTGATTAAAAATGTAGTTTGCTAAAATATCCATAATGTGTGAAAAATAATTTGTCTATCCGTTAATCTGATATATATAACATTGAGTTGATTAGACTTTTGTACGGATTCAAGGCTTACTTTACATTCACCTCGTTTTCTAACAATGTCAAGTAAAACAACAACAGACGACATTTTTTATGTGAATGCTTATATATATATGACTTGTGGTAAGGTGTCCCTGGCAAAATTTCTAACCATTTTAGATTGTCTAAGGATGATTATTTCTCTATGAATAAAAAAGATATTAAAATAAATTCTCAGTGAAAATAAAATTTTTGTCGCCAGTAAATTCCCACACAGTACTAATAAATCTGGGACAAAGTATGAAATTTATTGTCTATCCCGGTAGAAACTGGATCTCTATGCCGTGCATGGATGATATTCATGATAATAGAAGTCAAGAGGCCACATCATAATGACGAGTAATGCCTTTTATTTCTATTAAAATATGTAAAGCATTAATCAATTTGGTGGAAAAAATATATACTATCCCGTTCTTATTTGTACATCTACCATGGACTTTAAAAGACTGTCAGAAGCTCAGTTTTTTTGTTATTTTATTTTATATTTTAACGGAATTTCATACACGAATACACAGGCAGAGTGACACTGGTATAATACAATAATAATGCTGATGATAATAATAATAAAACTTCAAATAGGAAACAAATTAAATACCCCGCTAGCGGTGCGCAAATGCGTTCCATTTGCCCCCACTGAGTGCCTCAAATTTTACCGATAGTCACGTGACATGTGCGACAGATACCAGACGAACAGTAAATCACGTTAAGAATTGAAGAAATTTCGGCTATAAAACTGATATTATCAGCAGCTTTTTAATTGGTCAGATGTCACTGGGTCATAAAATGTTGTTAGAGTATGTTACCGCAACTTGGTGACCCTCTCTGGTTGCGATATTTTGTGTATTATGCAATTATTTAGCGTGAAACGTAGGGGTCCGAGAGAGAACAGCCGATTTATGACACTTCGTTTGATGCGGGTCGGACTAACTTTGATTCGGCATAACTTTTTTAATAATCAAGCAATTAACATGCGGTTTAAAGCACATGAAAGGAAATTCATTTACGGAGGGAACCGTGTCAGGGATTTTGATTGCTCAAATCAGCAACTTAATTATCTTTAATTACGTAATATGTATGGTGAAAAAAGTCGCATATTTTGTTTGACGTTACGTAATATTTTTTTGAGAAAGAAGATATAAAAATTTGAGACACGGTTCCCCAGATAATATAAGTATGGTTATTTTCCAAAAGTTTGATGACAAAAAATAAAAAAATGACTTTGATATGACGATTTAAATTTTTAGGATTTTTATTCAAAATCAATCATTTACAAAGGCATTTTTTTCAAATATGTTATTTTTTATGATGATCAACGACATTTAATGCACAAAGATTAAATGAATAACAATTATTACTAAAATAACTTGGTTTAAATGACATTTATGTGAGTACCACGGAACGTGTCTGTTGTCACCTTAAAGAGCATGTACCGAACAAATTTATAGACACAGGTGGCCTTCTCTAAAACCTCGATCGCTACGCTCTCGCCACCTAGTATTAGTGTGGTTCCCTGCCTACATTTACTACTATATAACGTAGTATAAGGGGAAGGAACTCCAGACTATTCCTAGTATGCATGGTGTACTATTACGTATATCCACCACGCTTGACTTACGCGCTTGCTTTTTGACTACTGTATGTATAAAATTATTGTATTTCTAAAACATCGTTAGTTAAAAGCGTTTATATTCATAAAGGATTTAAATTTGAAGGAAATTGAAAGTGAAATATTTCACTAGATGTTGCTGCAGATGTTATTTAAGAGGTGTGAGCTGTTTTAACAGGATATATATATAACATAGAACATGAACATGTTTTCTTTTTTATGAAGAAACATCATTGATGGTTAAAACTCTTGATTATTACAATACCTTCTTTTATTCCCGTATCCATTCCGGTCATATTTCACGGCAGATTTTTTTTCAATCCGGAATTTGTCCCGAGTCGTGACAGAGTTTAATCATCGTCCTTGACGTCAACTCCGAAATGGCGAGTGCGACCGGGGAAAACTTTTTCGAAGGAACTGAGAAACTACTGGAGGTTTGGTTTACATCATCAAGAGAAGAAACTAAACCGGATCTGAGAACAATTCAGAGGTAAGAACAGGTTGTGTTATTAACTGTCCATTCATGATTTCACATAATTTTATGTAACATGTTTATTTGTTTGGTGTAGACGTTATTTTCAAATGTACGTGAAACTAGCTTACAAGGGGGGGGGGGCGTGGAGACGTTTGGGGGGGGGGGCGTGGAGACGTTTCGGCCCCAAACCATCGGTCACGGGACGTTTCGGTCCTCTCCGAATTATGATTTAAGCATAACATGTTTAGTGTACATGTTAACCAGGGGTTAGTATCTCGAAGCTATCGTTAGCATAACGACTATCGTATACCTCTCGTTAAGGTTTTCACCGCTATCTCGACGCTCTCGTAATTAACGAATAATCGTTAATATGCCCAATTATTAACGGATGCCAAGAGGGTGTCGTAAGGCTCTCGTTACTATCATTTTGACACAAAAGTAAGAAAGGTGCGATTTTAAAGTACATAAAAAATGAGAATTATATCATTTTATTGATAAAAAATGATATACCGACATAAATATAGTAGATCTATTGTATTTCTTTTTCTCATGAATTTTCTCAGGCCCTTAATAGATTTTATTATGTGAATTCACTCAAAGAACTCTTTAATTAATACAATTCCATAAAAAAATATCATTGATTTTTGAAAGAGATAAACTTGTAATTTTGGATCTAATTTGCTCATTTTTATTGTCATTTACAAAGTTTTACATAACATTTTAAGCCTATTATAGCATTCGACACGATATGGCCAGTTATGTGTTGACGACCCGTAAAAATCCAAACAAACAAAATTTTTCTCACATATCAAACATATGTAAAGGTTCTTTACATTTTAATTTAAGACTAATATTTAAATGCGGATGAAAAAAAAACATATCATAACTTAAACAGCGAAAGGAATAATCTCCGTAATGTGTAATTTTGCACAAGAAAACATAAATAAATATATGCATACATCATGCTGAAAATTCAACAAAATTGAAACTAGTTACAAAATTATATTTCGAAAAGTAAACTGTTACGTATTAATACATCATGAAGAAAAGTGCATTAGCCTACGTCAGCTGCAAAAATCGGTACCACAAAAAGGGATGTAATATATAGAAATGTTGTTTGTTTATCATTTTATATTAACATATATTTCACTCGCGAACACCAGTTGTTATAATTTAACTCGTTATATTTTAATTTATAATACAGCAAACATCCATTGTTTAAAACAAAATAAGAAATTATCCACATTTATTAACAGCAGCCATGTATATATTTAGTAATACAGATTTTGACAGGTTATATGGCCGTATATAAACGATAACCCGAGACGCATAGTGAGAGTTATATTGCAAACAAAATTATACCGGCCATATAGCCTGTTAAAAAACATTGTAACGAATTTAAAATACTGCAGAAAAAAAAGTTTGTTTGTTTGTTTGTTTGTTTCATTTTACGCCTTTTTCCAACAGTATTTCAGTCATATAGGCGGGTAGTTTCCTAACCATCGTTCCTGGAGAGTTACACCAGTACTAGACTACCTTCCTCCGCGCTAAACTACCAAAGCATCTCCCGGGGATCGAACCCACGCCAGAGAGGTAACTGGATTAGAAGTCATCGACTCTAACCCCTTGACCACGGAGGCGGTTTGAAAAAAAAGAAAAAAAAAGAGAGATTTCTTGATAAATTGACAGCAACTGTGTATATAAACTATATAAACGCCAATTAAAATTGACGTACCAAACTTACAGTATTATAAAAGATTTTATAATACTGCACGTTTGTCACGTCACTTTTCATTGGAGAATCGTGACATTTTTATAGCTTTATATACACTGTTTCTGGCAATTTTCTAAGAAATCTCACTTTTTTTCTCAAAAAAAGAGAAGTTCGCTGTTTTATAAATTCGTTATAAATATTCCTGACATGTTAAATGGTTGTATCGCCTAGCGGCTCGGGTTATATTTCCAAACAGTCGTTTATGTAGGGCAATATTACCTGTCAAAAATCTTATAACTAATAATATGAACGTCATGATTATCCAATGAAAATCGACTTTACATATTTAATATATATTTATGCTTATGAAGTAATTGTTTTGCTCATGGCGTCATTGTTAGGCGCATGACTTCTTTGCAGCTGTGTAGCAAGTGGGATTTTATATAGAAAGAGGTTGCTGTACATATGTTTTTCTAAAGGGTAAAATTTAATTATGTTTCGTGAAAATATAGTCCACATTTCACACAAACGGAGAGCAACAATGAAAGCAACATTTTACAAATTGGAATATTGACAGTATACTTACACCCTAAAACAACATGTTGTTATAGCCTGAAGAATTAGGGATGGTTATCTGTCCCCAGATTTTTTGACTGGTATTGAGAAGAAGCTCCGCCAGAATATTGGCTTTAACTATGTAAAGAGTTTAAAATATCTGACTACACTGGCAGCCTCTGCTGCTAAATCTTTAGTCTTTGCGGTTCTATATACAGTCGTTTTTTTCAGTTTCTATGTTAAGTTCCCGTCCCGACCCTCAATTAGAAATCACGCCTGTTTCATTGGAACTTTCAACAGGGGCAGTTCCAATGACTGTTCCCTTTTTTTTAAAGGAACCGTTTTCGTAGGTTTACCACTATCACAATTGATATTATTAAAGCAATCGGGATTTTCATCGCAAAACAAGTCTATATTGCTAGACGACAGACCGGCGGATCCTGCACGTATCGTGTGATTGTGTTCCGGTTTAGCATGATCGTAACCTTATATTCACCTTTGTCTACGCAAAATAATGATTCGGTGAATATAAACAAGAGCTGTACACAATTTTCGGGTACATGTATTCAAATGATAACACAACGCAATCGTTAATAACTAACGAGTAAGTAACGAACGATTGCTTAACTACTGCTTTCGAGATACCCGCGCTAGTCTCTCGTTAACCAACCCTCCGTCAATCGTTAGCACGTTCGTAAACGCAAATATAACGATAGCTTCGAGATACTAACCCCAGATCAATCATGCAATTCGTTAATAAGTAAATGCAGGTATTCAGATATCGGGAAAGAATTTTGCAGATGAGACTAGAAAATTTATATGTCTCCACCTGTTGGAAAACTTATGAGACATTTTTAAAAGTTATGAGACATTGTTCAAAACTAATGAGACATGTTTTTCTTAATGATAATCGATTATAAAGTACGGATACTGGTCGGAGACCATCAACCGGACACTTTTGGAATATTTTTCTGTACTGTACAGATTTCATAATTTTTAACCTAGAGACGAAAAAAATTGACACAGTTCAGCTAGGTTCTTCTCCTAATTAATTAACTAGTTTGTTTATTTCTGATTGTATTGACACTTATATCTGAGGCTTGACAAGGAGGTAGGTAGGCTAATTTCACCAACGTTTGCAGACTTGATAATTTGGTCCTATTTGAATGAACATCATCGTTTAATACATAATATTTGTTGTTGTTATTTTTTGGTGTCAAGCAGTTTGTTTATTTGCTGAAGATAAATAAGATAAAAAGAATCATAATTAAAATGAATCCAACATTTTATAAGTACCTTTCCATAACACATCAAGTAATATATGACGTAATGTGTAATGTCCATTGTTTTATTTGCACTGAATGGCTCCTAAGTAGCATTCATTGTTGTCTTTTTTTTTGACAACTCTACATCAAAGGGACTCACAGCATACAGAAGTCATGCAGTTCAGATATCTGATTGGCTAGTGACCTGTCAATTATTGTAGTGATGTAATAAACATCACTTCAGCTCATGTTTCACTTTGTTATTGTTAAGTTTTCAAAGGCAGGTTATGATGACCTAGATTTACCGCAGATTATATTTTTCAGTGCAACTATAAATAGTTACACTTTTTTTCTGTGTATAAAGTTTGAAGTCACCAAACGTGATTTTAAGCACAAAAAGAAAAGGTTTGGATTATTTTTGTTAAGGAAGGAAGATACTAAAAAAATTAATGAACTTTTTAATCTAAAATGTTTTTGGACTGATGTCGGATGGAAACGGCAAACAATGGAAGAATGGAAGCTAATGCTTTAATAACTACAAATGCATGGAAAATCTAAACTTTTGAAAATTATTTTGGACATTTAAAAACTGACTGCCTTGCTTTCCTAATCGACAGAATATTAATGATATTTCAAACAGAAAAGCATGAAAAATTGACGGTGCTAACTCATAGCTACTGTACCACGTGGTGTTGGCAGATAACTGGTTTAAACTGGTTTAATGCAGATAATTAGTCCTGCCTACTGTACCTGTAGGCGGAGCAAAGAAATTTGTCACTTTGAAATTTATTTGGTGCCGCTAATTGATTGACAAACAGTCAGACTTTACTGCTTTCGCTGAATTTTTTAGGTCAAATTAGCATTTTAGAAATTACTTGTCTCCTCATTGTTTTTTTCATGCAACCTAATGTCTTATCTGCAGGCTTCATTGAACGCCGCCTTTACTTGTTGATCTTGTTTATCATATTTTATCAATGCGACAAAAATCATTTTAATGCGACTATGTCGCAGGTCGCGGGACTTTCCCGATCTCTGGGTATTTTGTACCGTAAACAGAAAGAAATAAATTGGTTGAACACGCTTCACAGATTGTTTCCAAATTTTTGAATGGAAAAAATTGAACATATTCGAACACGCTGACGGTGCATGGGAAATTATTTCCTTAAAAGATATTCTGTTAGAAACTTCTGACTAATTTAAATGCTTGCATTTGAATAAGTCAATCAGATTTTGCGCACTGTATGGCGGCCATTTTTTTATCAGCTATTTAAGGAATTTAATTAAATGAGAGGATTTAATCACAATTTTTCGGATGTGACAGTTTAATTATTTTGTTAAAAGGTATTTATTTTTTAGCTAGACTATTTGATAAGAATAAGTAGAGCTATTGTAGTCACCCGAGCGTCGGCATTGGCGTAACCACTTTTGTTAAAGTTTTTGTAATACCTCAAATATTTTCAAAGTCCATTGACATATGGCTTTAAAACTTTGCACACTTGTTCCCCATCATGACCCCAACCTGTAGACAGGAGGAGGTAACTGTATCAAGCATTTTGACAGAATTATGCCTCTTTTTCGACTTAGAATTTACATTAAAGTTTAGTTACACCTCAAATATTTTCAAAGTCCATTGACATATGGCTTTGAAGCTTTGCACACTTGTTCACCATCATGACCCAAACTTGTAAACTGGAGCAGGTAACTGTATCAAGCATTTTGACAGAATTATGCTTCTTTTTTGACTTAGAATTTGCATTAAAGTTTTTGTAACACCTCAAATATTTTCAAAGTCCATGGACATATGGCTTTGAAACTTTGCACACTTGTTAAACCATCATGATCCTAAACTGTAGACAGGAGGAGGTAACTGTATCAAGCATTTTGACAGAATTATGCCCCTTTTTGACTTAGATTTACATTAAAGTTTTGTAACACATCAAATATTTTCAAAGTCCATGGACATGATATGGCTTTGAAACTTTGCACACTTGTAAACCATCATGGCCCCAATTGGTAGACAGAAGTAGGTAGCTCTATGAAGCATTTTGACAGAAAAATGTGCCTTTTTCAACTTAGAATTTACATTTAGGTTTGCATTCTACCTCAGATATTTTCATCTTTATTGACAACTGGATTTGAAACAAGTTCTTTGAGAACGTAATAGGACTCTCTCCCAAGGCCTATAACTAACATGGATTTAAAGAAAAAAATTTGCCCTTTTGTTAACTCAGAAAATTTTACATTATCAAGGCTCTTTTATTATCAAGCGCTAAGAATAGTCAAGTGTTGCTGTCCTATCAACAGGTCTTGTTGTATATTTTGACCTCTTTTTGGTAACTTACATGGGTTGTAAATGCTATTGATGATGTGTAAATTGCATTCTTTTCAAATTTGGTAGCTTCACAATATTATACTTTTTAATTCATTTTTAAATTTTTATGAAAATTAGCATGAATCTGGAGGCATGCTGCTTTAAACTCTAAACACTACAGGTTGTCACAATATGAACATATAGTGTCATTAAAAAACTTTCTTTTTGTGTCGCCTCTACGGGAGTAGTGGCGACATATAGGGATCACTTCTCCGTCGTCTGTCCGTCCGTCACAAAACTTGTCCAGACTACTCCTCATAAACTACTGGTGCAATTTCATCCAAACTTTATAGGAATGATCAGTACCAAGTCTAGTTGTGCATATTGTCAGCATTTTCCGGTTCAATGATTTTTGTCAGAGTTATGGCCCTTTAATAATTTTTATTTTTAAAGTTTGTCCGGACTAGTCTTCTCTTATACCACTAATGCAATTTCAATGAAACTTTACAGGATTGATCTGTAGCTCAAGTCCTTGCGCATATTGCACGGGTTTTCTGGTTGAATGATTTTTGGCCGAGTTATGGCCGTTTGATAAAAAGGTGTTTTTTTCTGTGTGTTGCCAGATACACAAAAGTTTGTCCGGACTACTCCTCAAAAACTACTGGTGCAATTTCATCCAAACTTTATAGGAATGATCAGTACCAAGTCTAGTTGTGCATATTGTCAGCATTTTTCGCGGTTCAATGATTTTTGTCAGAGTTATGGCCCTTTAATAATTTTTATTTTTAAAGTTTGTCCGGACTACTTCTCTTATACCACTAATGCAATTTCAATGAAACTTTACAGGATTGATCTGTAGCTCAAGTCCTTGCGCATATTGCACGGGTTTTCTGGTTGAATGATTTTGGCCGAGTTATGGCCCTTTGATAAAAAGGTGTTTTTTTCTGTGTGTTGCCAGATACCCCAAAATTTTGGGCCCGGCTACCCCTAAAAAACTAGGGTAAATTTTCTTTCCAAGCTTTAAGGAATGTCGTAAAAAGTCTGGGTTGGGGGCATATTTTTTCCAGTATTTTCGGGTTCAATTGTTTTTTGCCCGGTTATTGGGCCCTTTAAAATTTTTCTTTTTAAAGTTGTGGATACTTCCCCTTTTTTCCCACAAAATGCAATTTTCAATGAAACTTATTGGGTTTGTCTTTTTACTCAAGCCCCTTTGCGCATTTTGGGCAGGGGGTTTTTCCCGGGCCGGATTTTTTGGGCCGGTTTTTTTGGCCCTTTGATAAAAAGGTTTTTTTTTTTTTGTGTGTTGCCAAAAAAAAGCTTTCCGGATACCCCTTTTCAAAAACTATTGGTTTCCTTTTTAAAACCCAAAATTTTACATAAATGATAATTTACCAAGTTCTAGTTGTGCACTGTCCGTTTGTCTGTCCGTCTGTCACAAAACTTGTCCCAAACATAAAATTGGCCATCATGAGGCGATACATGTGATTACTGATCGCTCTTTTTTTTTAAGATAAGATCAACTTTACTTGACCTGATATAGGGAACACAGCTTCCAATACATAGTTCATTCATTTCCTTTATTCAAATTAGTCATATTCAGTAAGAATTTGATAGATTTCAATAAATTTCTTTGATAAAAATATTTTACTCAAAGATAAGCATATTATATCTTTAATTTGTCCCTGTCCTAGAGTTAACACCATTTCTGTCCAAGTCACAAAGTTCTTTATATCATATATTGAAAACATCACATGAAATTGAATGTATATGTTAAATTTCTTTCAAAATAATGAAATTTGAATTGTTAAAAGATATAGTGTATCACATTATTAAATAGCAATGTGAAAATGCTTTT
>NW_026855691.1:0-4961 GCF_026571515.1 Ruditapes philippinarum | reverse complement strand
TGGAAACCACCAATAGTTTCCTAGGTCACATGGGTAACCTTGACCAGATGGATTTTCTTGACCACACTGGTAGCCTTGGCCAGATGGGATGGGTAACTATGGCCACATGGGTAGCTTTGATCACAGGTGTAATCTTGACCACATGGGTAACCTTGACCAGATGGTAACCTTAACCAGATGGGTAACTGTGACCAGATGGGTAACCTTGACCAGATGTGTAAA
Source organism: Ruditapes philippinarum (assembly GCF_026571515.1). NCBI lineage: Eukaryota > Metazoa > Mollusca > Bivalvia > Venerida > Veneridae > Ruditapes > Ruditapes philippinarum. The sequence continues at coordinate 4,739 of NW_026855691.1, read as the reverse complement.
CTTGGCCAGATTGGTAACCTTGACACATAGGCAACCAGAGCAACAGATAACGTGCGTATTAGCGTATTTACGCAATTAATTTTATAAAATACGCAATTGATTACTTAAGAATGCGTATCAAAACCCATTTAAAAAAATAAAATACGCAATTGTCTTAAAAATCCGTGCGCATTGTCATTTTTATCACCGTAAAGTTAATCTGCCCTATGCTAGTTGTTTTGGACCAATTATATTGATATGCATGCTATCCGAATATTCCCTAATGCTAACTAATCAGTGGTCTCCGACGGTCCCCGGTCTCCAAAGACCGACTAAGCCATATCAATAAAGCATGAGACCGTCGATTGGTCTACTCAGGTCGACGGTCTTTACAGACCGGCAGAGACCGTTTATTTTGCGAAGACCGTCAATAAGTAGGTCCCAGCTGTATCAATAGACGCTTTGAAAGCCATATGGCGTTGTACAAAAGGAAACATGATTTGAAACATTACAGTCGTAAATAATCAAAAATCAGTCAGAAAACGAACTTCTTAAAAATATTATGAAATATAACATGAGCATTTTATATAACGCATAAAACAATTGTGAAAAGTTCTAGTAATTTTTTAATACTATTTTCTTTATTATATTCATATCTTCATAATTGAATACCCAATTGATCTTGATATCATAGGGTATCGAGTTTTGGAATACCCAATTAAATGGAGCCAATACCCAATTCCAAAGGAAATGATGGAGTAATACCCAATTCACTTTTAAAGCTTATCTGTTGCTCTGGGCAACCTTGGACACATGGATTTCCTTGACCACATGGGTAGAGAGAAATAAAAGGATATGCATTAGATTTGTAGGAGGCAGGTATCAAAAGCTCCACTCTCTGTCCGTATCTTCTTTCTTCTTTGGATCTTCATTACTTTCTCTCACATACTTCTTTTTCTTTCTATCCCTGGAATAAATACAATGTACATGTATTAAAATAATGATGTATCGTTGGTCTGGTTTAGATAAGCATTAGTAAGATATAATTTTAATATACAGGTATGCTTGAACCCTTTGTTTAATTTTCAATGAGAGAAATGATAATAAGAAAGCATACTTTCTTTCAGTAATAACACGTTTCAAAAGGTTTCCACTGTACAAGCTGTTTTTGATATACTGATATATCATTGAATTGGATTTCAATATCTCAATACAAAATTTTTCACCAATAACAATCCTGTTATGTCATGTGTAATATGCTTACCATTTTAAAGTTCATGTGTAATATGCTTACCATTTTAAATTTCATGTGTAATATATTTACCATTTTAAAGTTCATGTGTAATATACTAACTATTTTAAAGTTCATGTGTAATATACTAACCATTTTAAAGTTCATGTGTAATATACTAACCATTTTAAAGTTCATGTGTAATATACTAACCATTTTAAAGTTCATGTGTAATATATTTACCATTTTAAAGTTCATGTGTAATATACTTACCATTTTAAAGTTCATGTGTAATATACTAACCATTTTAAAGTTCATGTGTAATATACCAACCATTTTAAAGTTCATGTGTAATATATTTACCATTTTAAAGTTCATGTGTAATGTACTAACCATTTTAAAGTTCATGTGTAATATACTAACCATTTTAAAGTTCATGTGTAATATACTAACTATTTTAAAGTTCATGTGTAATATACTAACCATTTTAAAGTTCATGTGTAATATATTTACCATTTTAAAGTTCATGTGTAATATACTAACCATTTTAAAGTTCATGTGTAATATACTAACCATTTTAAGGGCATGTGTAATATATTAACCATTTTAAAGTTCATGTGTAATATACTAACCTTTTTAAGGTTATGTGTAATATATTTACCATTTTAAAGTTCATGTGTAATATACTAACCATTTTAAGGTTACGTGTAATATATTTACCATTTTAAAGTTCATGTGTAATATACTAACCATTTTAAGGTCACGTGTAATATATTTACCATTTTAAGGACATGTGTAATATATTTAACAATTTTAAAGTTCATGTGTAATATACTAACCATTTTAAGGTTACGTGTAATATATTTACCATTTTAAAGTTCATGTGTAATATACTAACCATTTTAAGGTCACGTGTAATATATTTACCATTTTAAAGTTCATGTGTAATATACTAACCATTTTAAGGTTACGTGTAATATATGTTAACAATTTTTAAAGTTCAATGTGTAATATACTCACCATTTTAAAGTTCATGTGTAATATACTCACCATTTTAAAGTTCATGTGTAATATACTCACCATTTTAAAGTTCATGTGTAATATACTAACCATTTTAAAGTTCATGTGTAATATACTAACCATTTTAAGGTCATGTGTAATATATTTACCTTTTTAAAGTTCATGGGTAATATACTAACCATTTTAAAGTTCATGTGTAATATACTAACCATTTTAAGATCATGTGTAATATATTTACCATTTTAAAGTTCATGTGTAATGTACTAACCATTTTAAAGGTCATGTGTAATATACTCACCATTTTAAAGGTCATGTGTAATATGCTTACCATTTTAAAGTTCATGTGTAATATACTAACCATTTTAAGGTCATGTGTAATGTAATAACCATTTTAAAGTTCATGTGTAATATACTAACCATTTTAAAGTTCATGTGTAATATACTAACCATTTTAAAGTTCATGTGTAATATACTAACCATTTTAAAGTTCATGTGTAATATACTAACCATTTTAAAGTTCATGTGTAATATACTAACCATTTTAAAGTTCATGTGTAATATACTAACTATTTTAAAGTTCATGTGTAATATACTAACCATTTTAAGGACATGTGTAATATATTTGCCATTTTAAAGTTCGTGTGTAATATACTAACTATTTTAAAGGTCATGTGTAATATACTATCCATTTTAAAGTTCATGTGTAATATACTAACCATTTTAAAGTTCATGTGTAATATACTAACCATTTTAAAGTTCATGTGTAATATACTACCATTTTAAAGTTCATGTGTAATATACTAACTATTTTAAAGTTTCATGTGTAATATACTAACCATTTTAAAAGTCAAGTGTAATATATTTACCATTTTTAAAAGTTCATGTGTAATATACTAACCATTTTAAAGGTCAAGTGTAATATATTTACCATTTTAAAGTTCGTGTGTAATATACTAACCATTTTAAAGGTCATGTGTAATATACTCACCATTTTAAAGCATTATTTCTTTTTCTAGCTATACTCTCATCATCACCTGTAAGATCTAACATTGCTCCTGATGCTTCTCTGTCAAAACTACTTCCTAGTCGTAATCTGTAACACAGTAAACTTACATGTATTTGTGTGTATATACAGTAGAACTTCTATGAGTCGAACTTCGATTAGTCGATTTTCTCGATGTGTCGAATAAAAATGAAAGTCCCGACTTTCCCCCCTATATATTCCTTATAAAAACCTATTTATGAGTCGAAATTTTATGTGTCGAATTTTTCGATGTGTCGAGGTTTTTTCGTGGTCCGTATAAAGTAAATCTAGTGCAATTTACCACAAATAAGTCGAAGTCGTTGGATTGTTTTGACACCTTTGACCTCGAGACATTTTTCACACCTTATCTGGCTGCGAAGACGATTTCCAATCAACTTGTTTGATAGGTGTTAATAACACAGCCGTGTGTTCAAACAGCCTTTGTTTGCGATAAAATGTGTGATAAAAATGCTTTAATCGTAACTTTTTTAATTGCCGTAGTTGTATTTGAAAGTAAACAGTAAGAACTACTTCACTACTTTCATTTGAAAACATCCTTGACCCGGTGTCGCGTGAGAATAACACGCGAAAATTATTTACTATAAGCTGGTTTAGTTATCGCCCTTTCGTAATCATACGCCTTTTGTAACTCTTTGGGTAGTCGTGAAAAACGTAATTTGACATGCTATATTTATCATTGTAAAATTTAAAGATAAGATTAATGATGGAAAAACATGAAATATGTTTCGTTATAGAGCTTATAATTAGGACTAGTCACGGGTCGAAATTTTGTCAGGAATTGAGAGCGATTCATGAGTCGAAGTCCCGATGTGTCGAAGTTTTTACGCAAGTCCCTTCAACTTCGACTTACCGAAGTTCTACTGTATATATATATATACATTGTATATAAGTTAAATTATATTACAAGATGGTGAGTGTTCCTTGTATAGTGTTTTATTTTATGCTTCAAAATACTGCTTTTGGAATAAAATTTCATCATATAAAAAAACAAAAACAAAATTTAATATCCTCTTTGTAATAAAGAAGTTTATACAATAATGATAGCATTCCTTACAGTTCCCATAAATTTGGCAATACTTAGCTATTTTATATTCATAGTTGCCCATATTCAGTTAGAAACCTTGCAAGTTGGTTTATAACAGTACACCCTGTTCTTATCACTAGTAATTATGTTATTAAAGCATATTTGCTGTACATTAAACACATTTTCAGTATATTTTTGCCACTGCTAAGTGAGGCCTCATAAGCACCATTGTCAACAAATGAGGTATCCATTTTGAATTTAACTTTCCAACTTTTATATTAATACAATTGTATACAGTATTTATACAAATGTATACCGTATTTATACAAGTATATACAGTATTTATACAAGTGTATACAGTATTTATACAAGTGTATACAGTATTTATACAAATGTATACCGTATTTATACAAGTATATACAGTATTTATACAAGTGTAT
>NW_026855690.1:0-43265 GCF_026571515.1 Ruditapes philippinarum | reverse complement strand
TATGATACAAAAGAGAAAGAACATCAACACACTCGGCAATCTGATTAATAATCGTACAAATCAGAAAGCCTCGTGTTTCGATGCTCTTTCTATTACTTGATTAGCGAGCGACTTTCCTTTATATGATAATGATTGAATTTGTTGTAAAACGGTTTGCTTCAAAAGTGTTATACTGAATATGGAAAAAGCATCAATAATTTTTAATTGTAATGTTTATGACAGTCGTAAATGTGATTGTCAAGAAAATGAAATGACCCTTTTCTGCTGAAATCAAAATTGATTAGCCTTTGTTATTAGTCTAAAACCAGGCCAGCCTGCAAGTCCGTGTAGTATGATCAAGCTTTAATATGTTCTTTAAAACAAGTGGAATATATCAATATCATAATAAACTATACCGAAATCTAAGCAGGGCAAATTCGTTACACATATTCAGCAGATTAAGGGTTAAATGTTACTAAATTAGGTTGTATGAAACATATCATGATAAGTATGTAAATAATAAAATTATCATCTTAAGAAGACTTGTCTTGCAATTTTTGTCTGCTCGTCACAGAATGAAGCCATGTGTATGTGTCATAGAAATTAGCAAATGCAAAAGTGGAAATACATTCCATACAGAAGGGTTCTAAAATGTTTAATATGTAAAATATAAGATATGTCACTACATTAGAGAGAACTTAGACATAGAATACATTATAAGCTTTTGTCTGCTAAAGTAACCATGAAAAGCAAAGATGTTAGTGACTGTTTGAACGACGAGATCGTTAAGGCATACGAGTGCAATGAAAAATGTGCGTTGAGTATGCGCCATATCGCATTTAAATTAATGCTATTAAATTAAGCAATGGTTCTACTGTCCAAATAGAATGAAATAACTGAAAGCGATACTTTAAAATTGATATTCTATATCAAATGATATGTCCACAGTCATAAACTAACCCTGGCGTTCACAATGTAAGTCACGAAGAATTGTCTATATTGAGAGACACAAAATATTGCCCAAAAATGTGCCCTATCATAAACAGACTACTGTAAAGGTAAGACCTGGACCATAGGTGTGTGTATATCAGGCTTAATGTACACTTCCAGTACTTTATTAAGAATTAAAGAGCGATAATTTGAAAGAAGGGAAGGCAAATGATACTAATTGCATAACTGGGTAACTCGTATAGTTTCCGATACATGACCTGGATTTTATAATAACTTTATTTTTGATTTATAGAATTTTTATTGGTCAGTGTATATTCTTTGCAAGTTTCCGACCAAGCCTGGGCTTGAGCCAAGTAAATGTCCTTGATATGTTGGACCCATAACTAGTTTATTTCCATTTTATTTACACTGTAACCTACGCCCTATTTTCAATCTTGTTAAACAAAATTAGCAATTATCATCTAAACAGCAAGGGAAGTAACTTTACCAAATAGAGAATCGCTTAAATCTATATTTATTACTTATTATTCTTTATCAGTCAAATGATTAATTTCACATAAAAATACCTTTTAAGATAGAACATAAATGTCCTCTTTATGCATAAAACGACACCATGCTCAGTTCTTTACTGTGAGGTGAGTTTAATTTGTAATGTATTTCAATATTATTTACTAATTTAATGGTGATTGACCAATAACTGACAATGAAGGATAAAAGATAAAAACTACCTAAGTTCTAAAAGCACGGCCCCAATCTTTAATAAAAAACGAACGTTATAAATGCCTTCCAAAAAATATTTATAGAAATGTTAATGTGCACTTGGTCAAGATGAGCTTTAGTTATCACAAATTTTTCTGGCGTCCATCGTTCGTCCGTTCATCTGTCAATATAGGTGAGCTTTTGTGATCATAATTTGTCCGGTGTCCAGCGTCCGTCGTGCATCCGTCATCTCTTTGTTTTCTTTTTTATCAAACGACTTCTCTGAACACACTCAAATAAGATGATTTTTTCTGGAATGTTCCAGTGACAAGTTACCAGTGACTTTCATAGTAATCATTCACTTTCCATAACAACCATTGGCTTCCATGGCAACCATTTACTTTCATTGGCAACCGTTGACTTCCATAGCACTCAATGACTTTCCATAGCGACTATTGACTTTCAATAACAATAAATGCACTGACTTTCCATAGCAACCATTGAGTTTCCATAGCACCAGTGACTCTCAACGAAGTCATTGACTTTGCATAGTAACCATTTTATTTTCCATAGCAAACCGTGACTTTCTTTAGCAACCAGTTACTTTCATAGCAACCATTGACTTCCTAAGGCAATCAGTGACTTCCATAGCAACCATTGTGTTTCAATAGCAACCAGTGAATACTTCAGTCAGGTAAGCAGTAATATGCCATCATGACCCTCTTGTTGATTATTTTGCGTAATAATGGCAAAATGTAAAGGTATTTTGACTTTTGCCTGTACACTCAACATTTACACTTTGGTGGACATACTGTCACTTTCACAGAATTGGCAATTATTATTTACATTATAAGGGAGGATACTTGATCAAATTAGAGAAATAATAAAAATAGTCTTAAAATCTTGTAAACTATTCGTGTTGAAAAAGATGAATAGGAAGGTGCCAAACATGATCAAATCATAACGCGTTTAACTTTATAAATTTATAATTTATCTTTGTTAAATGTGTTGCTGTTATTTATGTGAACAAAACATTGCAAACTAAGATCTTGAAATATTGTAAAAGTTATCAATTAAATTAGCCCTCTAAGTTTTAAGCGGCTACGTAGAAAAAAAAATGGAAAAAAGAATAACCTGGTCAACCAGAAAAAAATCAGAATTTATGTTTTCCTTTAGCTGTTTGAATATATATTTATTTTACCAATAATAACAGTTTCCATAGATTTTACCGCAGACGGCCTTTTAAATCACGGTTTTAAAGTCAGAACGTCAAGTATCATACTTTTTTATAAGACATATTACATTTTTTAGAAAGTCAACATAAAACCAAAATTCGTTTTTGTATTATTCTTTATTAATGTGTCTTTGCTGATACATAGGGTTGTCTAGTACTCATACTTATATATTTAAAGAACCTGACTAAATAATTTCACATTTATATTGGCCAAATGCTTTTTAACAAGTTTGGATTTTACATATTAAGATACTTTTTAACATGAGGTTATGAATTTCCGTTTTGTTATACAAATACTTAAACTACGACCTATATCTAGGTTATATCATAGGTTGTTATCTAGGTTACTTCATTTATGAATAAATGCACGTTGGAACAAAGGAACAGGCTTAACGCAAAAACTGCTCTTTAATGTTCCTCCAAACATCTTCTGTCATGAATTCTAGTATTATTCGAGTCTTTTTCTTTTTCTTATCAAACTAATAAAGAATCGTTTAAATATTTGTTACATTTACACAAATTAGGTTTATTGATATATTTCCGTTTGAACCAAATAGGGACTCTATTTATTTTCTTGTTTTTGATAAGTTCAGGCATAGAAAGTTGCTTTTGAACTTTCCTAAATACACACATTTATTATCGTTTCAAGGTGACTATCATCGTGCAATTTATTGAAAAGTATAACTTAAATGTTATTTGAAAAACCATTTAGGGAGGAGAAGTGTTTTCTCTCATCCAGTATTTCCGAATCTAATACCAGACGTATATGACTACTGGACATGAGGTCAAATATTAAAGTGTAACTTCATATACTACTTACTGTTCATGTGGATTCCACTTAAATCAGAAGTTCATCAATACACTTCATTTAACTTAAAGGTTATTCATCAATCAAATCTTCGTTCACTGGTTTCTGCATGGTTTATTTATTACCAACATTGATATTAAGCTATAGATACATAAAAATTCCGTTAGTTGTCATCCATACACATCTTAAGACTAATCACCTCTCTGCAATAAGCGTATGTGTTGCAGCTGTAAAATGTTGTCCGCAATTCATTTTAGTGTTGGCATGTTTATCCGGTGATAAAATATGTTGAGAATTGAAGCTTACATTCCATTCTGGTTTACTCGGTGCATTGGGCGTGAAAAAAAAATATATATCTAATATTCATTTACATATACAAAGGATGATTTCACATGTTCTGTATTTTCGTAAGTTTTGTTAATTCTTGTATTAAGTTTCAAATCGTTCAACAGTATCCATAGCTTGCTTAAATGAATTTTAGATGGTGTCAATTTTGGATGATCTCAGTCTCAGGCAAATTGTGCTTTCATTAATAATTTAAAAAACACATCATTGAATAAGCTTTTATTCTTGAACCCAAACTACACTCCACAGCAAAATGTTAAAATGAACATAATATTCAAACATACTTGATTCATTTTACATTAAATAGAAAACATTTGCATTTTCATGAATTATAACACATCGATGATAAGTAACATTTCACGGCATTCTAGATCACAAATAATGTCAATTTTCATGATTAAATTTAATCTTTTGATTTGTTTGCTTGTGTTTTTTAATTGTTTTGTATGTATTTTTTATTTACTTTCTAAATTATCTCCTGACATAATTCAATAATTGACAACAGACGAATAAGAAATAAGAAAACCGAAATCCTTGTCTGTGAATAATTACTTGTTAAAAACAAGGTCAAACAATGACCTATGATCACGTCAACTTTGGATCGCTACTTTACTCTGTACTCCATCAAACTATGCCTGATTACAGACTAACATTGATTTATTCTAAGTTGATAGATTTCTTGGCTTATTCCACAGGACAGAACAATCTATGTTACCCAAGTTATTTATCAGTATTGACCTACATTTATTCGCTGCTCTTATCATAATAACTGACTTGAATCATAAGTGCCTAAAACAAGATGACCATAACATTGATTGATATCACGTGCAGATAGATAGTTATTATTAGGTCAAGTGTATTTAAAGGAATATATTTAAAAGCATCTGCTTCTATTACAGCAAAACATTGTACGTATATAACGGTTTGTTGGATTATTTTACCGTGAAAAAGAAGATTGAAACGTAGTATCCTTCCATACTATGATCTTCGCAATTTGAAAAGGATTACGTTTTATTATAAGCAGCAGTTTTCGTTTTCTGATTGATAAATTATAAAAAAAACTTGTAAAAACCTTGACACATATGCATCATATAATGCTATAGCATAGGTATCATTAATAGCCTTTTTAAACACATAATGAATTTTCTTGACATCTTGTTAGAGTAACCGTTAATCTCCCAAACCGCTTGACTGTTATTTTAGAAACTTAATGCATTTGATGGTTATGCTACTCTTGTGGCCCATGATCTGCTTTTATAGGATGAGGCTTCTGAATTGTTGCTCCCTTTAACTCTGTGTGATCGAATGGGGCGACTAAATGAATTCGAATTATTGTAGTCTCTCCAGCAGGTGAAGCAGTTTGACCCCAGGTGTTGCTTATAGTTTGTAACACCCGATGTTATATGGAGGCTATTCGTTGCCAAAAATCCAGCCTTTGAAACTTGACAATTCATACTTCGGTTCTACTAAACAATTTAGTAAAAATCTAAAAAAATTGTCGATCCGAGAGTTCATACTGCACTGGTATTAAGCATTTTGATTATCTCGATTTGATAAAATGGAAGCTAAAAACATGCAATTTAGATCAATTGCAAACTGTATTTATAAATGTATAACTTCAAAATTGCGACATGTAGAAATGTAAACGAAAGAACGTACACAATACGTTTAATGATGTGCATCATGACGTTGAGAATGTAACTGCATCAACTTCACACACTCAGGTTGACAACACCACACTTTTCTTTTACATCTAACGCGATTAACATTTGTAAACGATTTTGCAACTTCCATATATGGAATTATCACGAAAATAGACGAAAATTAATAGGCGGAGCCAATTTCACGAAAGCAGAATATAAAGAGAGACAACTCTTGCTGGTACAAAAATATTTCAAATTATATAGGAACTGTTATAAATAACATATAAATCATCTGCATTACAGTTGACTTTGAACATCCTCTGATTTTGTTAAAACGTATTCTAGTACAGGATATTCAAGTAATGCAAAATTGGTTAAGATATAATGTAGCAATGTTACAACGTTTATACTGATAATGAGCATAATAAATAGCAAAAACTAAAGTTGGTGAATTAACATAAGGATATGCTTCCCATATATAATGACACACACCACTATATGTAATTAACGATAGGGTTTGTGTGTCCGGTCGTACTCTTACGCATGTCTTTTACACTAGAATGCGATACATGGAAGTCACTTTTGGCAACACGAATAAAGAGAACTGAACAATACGAAAAGGTACATACAACTTTGGTTTTAATTTTATTATTGTTAAAGTTTTTTCTTGTCAAGTCATACGCTAGAATTAGGGTTACTAATGTCATAGTGAATGCTAGTTCTAGGAAAGACAACAGCCAGAATTTGGTCTGTATCAGTATTTAGTCGTATCAAAATCTCTATCAGATGTTGACTTTAAAATTTGAAAGTGGTAAGGTAGCAGCTTAACTGTAAATGTTACTCATTCCTATGCAAATTGAAATCCCCTCAGTAAAATTTAATTGTCGTTGAATACAGTCTTATCAATAGTTTTTACTTCCTTGAAACATGTTTAACCTCAGGCAGTAAGTAACCTGGTGAGTTTTTTTATATTATTTTTTTAGTTTCTTTTTCTAGGAAATATGGTATCTACAACGTTTTAAAACTTATATGCCTATAATCCTTTAAAGTCCACTGATGTTGATTGTATGAAGGCATAGAATGGCAATCATGCAAGTGAATTATGTTTACACCTAAAAGGTGTGGTAAACGGAAACTATGCCGGTGCGTGTTCTTGTTTCCTTCTGTTTTATCGGCGTATACACGAACAATAAGTATTCCGCATGTTAAGATGAACACTTGCTATTGCTACTATCAGCAAAACAGTTTATGTTTTGTCGTTTAACAAAATGTATTTTGTTGAAATGCATATTCACAATGTTAAATCGGCAAACTCAATCCAATAATGCAACATTCGAGTTTACATATAAAGAAATACAATTGTAATTTGTCCGTAAACAAAGTGTTCAATTCAATTTAGATCAACAAAGCTGGATTTTTGGCAACGAATTTTAAGGGTTAAACCGGAAGATAATTATTATAATTGTTTTGCAAATATATATAATTGTAATAAAAATCGGAAAAGGTTCTGCCTCATTCTTTGTTCCCGTATTGTTTAAAACAATGTGGATATATTTACATATATAACACAAAACAAAACAAACAACGATAGCAATTAATACGAATCTGATATCAAGGGCATACTTCAATGTTTTACAGATAGTGTAATCCGCTTGTGCCTTCTGAGGTGATTACATTGGTTTTAATTAATGAAGTTTCTGCATCTCTTAGCTCCAGCTGGTGTGGTTGTTAAGACCCCTGTTGTTGCTTTGAAATTTGAAAGTTTCCCTGTTCGGCGCCATATGATATATACTGTGTTTGTGTGCCGTAAAACCAACCAAACAAACCAACAAGTAATGTTAAATAATGGAACACAATTATCAGTTGATATCCCTATCGCCCAATTATTCACATTTGTTCAGAAATACATCCACATTTAAATTTGTTTGTCAATACATATATGTAAAAGAGTCGCTAACCAAGGCTGATACATGTTTTGCAGCATTGTAAGAGCCACTAAAATAGTTGTGTTGTCACCTTTGTTTAATGACCTCTTTATTTCACATTTCTTTTACATTTGAAAGAAGCTTGATGGAACTCGTATGCTTTTTTTACCATGAAATTGAGACTAGATTAAGTACGATATACGACATTTTCATATTTTTGTATTATGTTTTTATAATGAACTAATCGGAACCATCATTGCAGTAAGCTATATATTAACGTACCGCCCTGGTTCACGCATATTAAAAACATTAAAACTGTCAAGAAAAAATGATCCTTCTGAATTATCAATGAAAAGCACATTTCCTTGCATATCTAAAAATATATAACAGAATTCTAGGGAGTTCTTATCACGTATCGAAATAAATAGAGAACTCGCCTTATACAGTATTTTCTATGATTACTTTCAAATTTATAGTTAAAACTTCGAAATTTATATTGATTGTAGCTTGCATTGTCCTCTACCGTCATAAACATGCTCATTGAACCAGAGACTGCAACAGTCTTTTTCTATTAACGTATTTTTGGCACTCTTTAACATTTTAATTTTTTTTACCAAACAATACTTTTCGAAAAATGATAAACACTGTCAAGAAGCTTATAATTAGCATATAAATGTTTATTTGTGTTGAATTGTAATTTTCTAACCCTTTGGAATTGCATGAGGGTGTACAACTTATCAGCCGTTTTCCAAAGGTGTTTGTTACCGTTAGCAAAGTTTGGGTTAAAAATAAAATGCCAGTAATGCATGTACTAAGAATTGGTACTTCTTTTTGCGGCTTGCTTTCAGAGCTGCTTGTTATTGTTCGAGGCATTTGGTTTTCTACAGATGAATCAAATCTTTTATTTTCTATGAAAGATTTGCTTATCCCATCTCTTCTTGCGAGATTCAAATCGTCATCATCGAATAAAACTTGGACCATTTCTTTTGTATAATCGTATTTTGTGGATGTAATAGTAGTCCATATTGTAGAAATGTCCGTCTGAAAAGTAAAAATAATAAAGAAAAGAAAATATAGCAATTTTTATGGTTACTTAAATGTTCACCATATTACCGTCATATTGCTGGAATAAGCTTGACCGATTTTCAAAGGTCGGATTTAAAGCTCCGCCTTTTTTCTTAATACAATATACCTTTCTCGCAGTAGGTGAAACTTTTCTGGTAAGACTTAATACTTTTAATTGTTTATAGCTTTTAAAGTGTATGTATCTATATTTTAAACCAAGCAATATGCGTGCGTGCGTGTGCTTTCATGTATGTTTATAGTAATCTAAAAACTATAATTGATTATGTACCTGTCTACTAAAGGTGATGCCATATCTCACATAGGTACAAAAATGTTGACAATTGTTGAAAAATGGATCGTAATCGGCATCACCGAACAAAGCCATCGCTCGCAGTTTCAATACCTTTTCTGAAGGCCTGAAAGAATATTTCTTTTGAACATATAATTAAATGATACTGAATATAAATTCACAAACATTCTAAGTGTGTACATAACTTTTCTTTGGCACGTGTGGATTAGAAGAAAGTCCATTTATTTCATAGAAATTAAGAAACATTAAAGATTTAAATTTACCTGCTGATGACCTCGTCCAACATGTTATTTCTATAAACTTTTGAGCCATTTGCTACATCTTCAATCCGATCTATTCGGTATTTTATATCATGTTTCCGTTTTGCATCTAAAGCTTGCCATGTACTTAACCAGTAAGCCGTTCCTTTATGAATAACCATTTTATTTCCTAAAATACATTAGTAACTAATTATTACAGTATTTTTTCCATTCTTTCCGATCTGTTAAACCGAAAACAATCTGGAATTATGGCTTTATAGTTATTTATTTTTTTCCTTTTTTATTCTATTCATATTTAACGTAATAGTATTAAACTTTAAAAAAGTTATCATTTATCAGTAAAACAAATAATACCTGCATATATTCCACAATGATAATATATAAAAGGTCCTAATGTCCTTTCAAATTCTAGAATATCTCCAAACTTTAGGTCTGATACAGATATTGTTTTAGGTTCTTGCAACCGAAGGGTTAAATCCTTAGCATCCATCCTTTTGTGTTAAATCTAATAAAGCTGCCAAAATACAAAAGTAAATGTTCAACGTCTTTTTATTTATTTGTACTGTAATCATTCAATGAGGAAACTATATACATTATAACATAAATTATATAGATATTCTATAAGCCATAGAGATACTTAATATACTAATTTTGCTTAAAGATTCATTTAAGTAATCAGAATCATGGCTAGTCAAAGCAATATTTCAACTTTTATGCATTAAAAGAATTACTGCCAAATTATTCAATGTGTGGATCGAGTGACATATTAAATACAAAGCGAAAGTATAAAATAGAGAGAAATAAGAATCACTAAAGAAAGGCCAACACGGCAAAAATGAAAATGTTGCAGGCTCGGTTTGATTGCCATGACGGTACTGTTTATTGCAAAATACCGTCCACGCCCCCTAGCACCGGCTTAAGCAGAATTCAACATTTAACATGAACTGGTAAAATTTAGAATTTTGAAACATCCGCACACGTTAGTGCCATTCCATGTAAAGCGACATATGGTCCCAAAGTAAAAAAAAATGCGTGTGCCCTAAACGAGAAAACAATGGGCGGAGCTAAATAAAATGGAATTTTGAAAGGGGATCTGAGGTTATGAAGCCTGCATATCACAGATTTGACGTCAAAAGACAAATTTAAAAAAGGCCACATATCCTAAGGGTGATTCAACAGTATTCAATTGAGGAATACTGGAACCACCCAACAAGAAAGATGCCGAATAGAAAGAACTGAAATACCACAAGCACAACAATAACGCCGTGCTGAACGATCTTTAAGGATCGAAAATATAACATCCCTGAAACGTGTTTATGGAATTGTTAAAGAAAAATGTATACTTTAAAAATTAAATGTATAGTTTTTTCTGTAACTATGTATTTTATAAACAGGAAGCATAAATTAAAATAAACTTAAAAGTATATTAAGTATTATTGTACATATAGAGTTGATATCATCCTGTTTGAATTTAGAAACATTTCACTCACTTTAAACATTCTTGATGGGCTAAATATATATAACTGAATCACAGCTTGATAAAACAAATAGTGAAAGTATATAAACATTGATATAAATACCGTCCGCTAAAGAATAAACTACGTGACACTCATCAGCAAATATAGGTTAGACTTTATTTTTTGTAAAAATAACCTTATTTCAACAAGTAAAAAACTATTGATGTTACGTTATAATATATAAATTTTCAATCAAGTATTGTAAGTAAGAAATAAATCATTAATCAAAGTTCAAATTTTACTGGGCTTCTTTGTTGTTGTTGTTGATGTTGCTGTTGTTTTTCCCTAACTATTGTTTAGTAAGCATGCATCCAAAGTTTGAAATGGCTAGTTTGGTATGGCACTTTTAATTAAAACATTAAAGATATTGAAATTATTCTAACACAAACTTTATATGTGACTGTGCTATTTTTAAATTTTTCATTCGTAATTTTGCCACCATAGCAAGACCCTGACAAAAACTTACCATTGTAAGTCTATTGCAAAAATATTTCACACAATTTTTCAAAAAGCATTCACACTGTAAATTTACTGTTACCATAGTGTTACTCATAATCAGCATCATCTTCATCATCATCGTCATCATTGCCGCAGTCGTTGCCATCATAAATATCATAACCACCATCATTTGCTGTTACCATTGACTCGTAAATCATGTTTTGTGATGTGAATCCTTTTTTGATAAATTTGTAGTTACTGTTGGAAAAGCCGGAGGAAATATTAATTTCATGTAATGTCCTTTTGTACATTCTACTTTTTAGACTTATATGCAAATAGAGTACACATGGACTTGCCTTGGAAATTGTCGGTCAGTGGATATATGCAAACAGCGATGGATTATGCACAATGATAAGAAATCAGCGCTGTGCAAAATATCAGACTTTGACATTACGTGTGACGAATAGAAAATTACAGCAATGAAACTGGTGTTGTTTCGATACTTAATTTAATGATGTAGTAATATTGGAAAATAGACACTGTATTTACGCATACATGAACATTTAATCATTTAAAACAATAAAAATAATACTGTTTATATTATATTGTATGCAAGAAATGAAAATCAAAATTAAAATACCCTCTGTACGTCCGTTCTTCTGTGCTTAAGAGGGCCTATTTACACGAATGGTTTTCATATCGCGCGTGGCTAATAAAATCGTGATTTTACTCATTTCGAATTGAGAATTATGACTCTTTCGTTCCGTTAATGTATTTCAAACACATACTCATCATATTGCATGGAAGAAAGTATATTCTATGATACATTAATGCAATTTAATATACCTTTGTCAGTCCATCAGCTGTAATGCCTATAAGTACATGTGTCTTGGAAAAAAGTATAACGTACACATACATTTGTTTTTGTTGTTGTTGTTTCTTTTTTTTCTTTTTTTCCGCTGTCATGTAAGTGCAGATATCAATAAATTCTTATTTGCGTATTTATACTTCAACGTAACCCGTACATATCTAAGTTCTAAGTGGCTATTTAGTGAACAAAATGGAAAAGGAAGTAGAGTTGTCTAAGAAAAAAAGAATTTACGTTTTTCTTTTGTTGCTTGAATATGTTTCGTTATTAAACAGTTTCAATAGATGTAACCGCGGACGGCCTTTTAATTTATGGTATTATTATATGAAATCATGACGTCAATTATCATACTATTTTATAAGACATAGTACTTTTTTAAGGTTCGACGTATACCAAAAAGCCGCTGTTTGTTATCTTTTTTCATTGTTGTGTCTTTGCCAGTTCATAGGGATATTTATAACTCATGATTATTCATAATATTTGCTGATATATCGGTCAAATGCTTTTTAACAAGGTTGGATTTTACATTAAATACTTTCTTAACAGTAGGATATGAATTTCTATTTTGTTATACAAATTCAAATTTGGCTCCCAGCTTTGCCGTTTTCAAAAAGCGCAGCGCATTTTAATACGGCAAATTTGGGAGCCAAGTTTGAATTTGTCAAATGATTTTGTAAAGAATGGAGTAAAACGGCGATAATTTTAATGTTTATTTCGCCTGTTGCGTTGTTAATATTGACGTTGAATTGACCATCATCGTGGAAAATAATATCTTCTCTATCGATGGACAAAAGGATTATGTGAAAATAAATGTATGATAGTATAGGGCATTTCGTGACTTGACTTTTTCTCAAGATAAAACTCATCTACAATTCATAAAGCGTATAAAATAAGGCCAGTTTATCATGTGTGATATCATACCAACAAATTATGCCTGACTACCGTCACTTTTTGATGTGGTTTCTTTCTTATTATAATTTATAAGACTGAACTAGACTATGGTTCCATATTAATCTATAGACTCCCCTTTTACGTATTTTCATACTGAAATGGGTAAAGCATAAACAATTGTTAGAGGTAAGATCATCCGCCTTAACTCACTTTAAATGTGTATAAAAGTTAAATATAAACTCTTTGTTTATCATACCTTTTTTTTTACAGAAAACAGAAATGAAACTAAAAGAAAATGGCATTGATTTGTTACCATATTTCGAGTGCAATATGACATGAAGATGTTTACATAGTCTCGGCTGTTAACACATGGTCAAAAAGATTTATATCCCCAAAATTTTTCAAAAACATTTCTGTATTATAGCTTAAAACATTTCTAAGATATAGATATCATTATGAAAAGATTAACATTCAATAAAAGATAAACGTTTATATTTGTACTTACAATCATTTGTGTACGTAGCTAAGGACAGCACAAAGGATATTTGACAACTCCAGCTGCAAAGGAAGATACGTTTATGAGTCACTTCTTGCATACCATATCGACTTATTATCAATTGTTAATTAATACAGTTTATTCATACCAGAAGCCTAGATTGTGGTTATCTTCTGCTCTGTATACGTTCGTTGAGACTGGAGTCATATATGAGCGTACAACAAATGTGAAACCAAAGAACTAAATAGCATAAATCGTATCAAACATTTCTTGTGAAAATGTCAATACATTATTGAATATTGAAACACATATCTAAATACACTTGGGTAGCGCTAGAAATGGTCGCTTACGTCGTCGGTTCTTACACCTTACTTTTTCATTACAAGTACGGCAGTAGATCAAATGTTCATAAATACTTGTAGAGGTATTTCAATTTTCGGTTTTCACCCTCTTGACAAATACCGATAACCTTTATATCTTGTTAGACAAATATCAGTTTTAGATATATCAATCATAATTACATTGATACTATTGAAAACATATTGTCATATGCACGTTTCGTAGAGTCTCGTAAATGGCTGTGTAAATATTACGCTTGTAGAATTCAAATTAACGTGAACTCCTTCACAAAATGGGTACACAGACACTCTAAACTTTCATATTTCATGTTAACTATATTGTAGGCTTATTATTTCTATTGAATAAACCAATAATATGTTAATAAGTATAATTAACATTGTTTGGCAATTCAGATTTGTAACTTTTACCGACTTTAAAGACAAGAAATTTAAATTTGAATTATTACGAAAATTAACTTTCGTAATAACAAAAACAGTTTAGTTTGGCAAAATCTGCAAAAGAATGACGAAAAGAAGCTGTATTTATTGTTAACCATAACTCTCTGTAAGAAGACACTTACAAACATACTTTGGTTTAGTTGTAGACATTGCTGTTCTATTTTTCTTACCCCCTCCATTCCCGCTAAAATTAATACATAGATACAGTTCCAATTGTTAAAATATTTATAGGAATGTTCGGGCATATATGTTTTAAAGTGAAAATGAGTGTTATGTTCTTCAAGCCTTAGAGGAAAGTAGTACATAGCAGTAATCTAGATGTGTCAAACCTAATGATGCTGACAAAATACAAAATAAAATGTTCAAAGTATTTTTACAATTTTTACAAAAACTATTTTAATTCAAAAAAAAAAGCATATAAGAGAATTATATGAATATTAAATAAGCTAGATATGGTGCTTTCTATACTTATTTTGTTTATATGTTCATTCAAATAGTTAGGGGTATAGCTTATTAAAGTTATCTTTCAACTTTTATGTATAAAAAATGACACTCAATTAATTGCATTTAATTAGTGATTTATCAAGAACAAAGCGCAAGAATAAAGCTTATGTATGGAATTGCTAATGAAATTTTAAAATTTTAAATCAAATGATTTTCTGTAACTATGTATTTATGCAGTATAAACAGTGACATAATCTAAAAATAGCTTTGCATTATATAAAGTACTATTGAATATATAGAGTTGATATCATCCTGTTTAAATTTAGAAAAAAACACTTCACTTACTTTAACCATTCTGGATGGGCTAAATAAATATTTTTAAATCACAGTTTGATAAGACAAATAAATGAAGGGAATATTGAACGCGGATGCACAAGCTGGTCTGGATCCATGTTGGTCGCAAACCCATTATGTTGGTTTTGTCATGACGCGGCTCATATTATTTTACACAACTAACTCACTGCCAAAGTGTATCGAATATTTCATGGAATAATTGATATATAACACGACAATTTGCATATTAATTTATTATAAACGAACTTAAAAGTAATAAGCTTATTGAAACATTGTATGAACTATACACTGAGTTTTCAAAAGCTTCAAAGAATACAAATTTACAGCATTTAAGTTGAATATTTGCAAAATTCGGGTAGAATTTGATTATCCGTACATATCTGTTTTCATATCTTAAAAGCTCACCAAAAATAACCATGCTGCTAGTTGACTGTTTTATCAGTGCCTTGCAAAATGTTTGATGTATTTGTTCGATGTCACAAGCATAATTGAAAAAAAAAATTGTATCAACCACCTACAAAGACATACTACCTTTAATAGGTCTATGGTATAATAATTGACCAATTAAAAATTTAATGTCTTTACGATTTACGACTTTTCCTTTGAGTTAAAGTAAAAGTAATCATAAAAGAAATGAAGTATTTATAAATTGATATTATCGACTTTTTTCTAGGGGCATATTATTGCGTGTCAAATGCTTATTATTCGAAATCTGACCCCTCCCCGCCCCCTAAAACACTGTTAAAATATAATAAACAAGATCAACAAGGAAAGGCGGCGTTCAATGAACGCAGCCCCCACCCGACCCAGCAACAAGAGCCAGTGGCAAGGAGCCCAGGAGGACCCCAAACAAAAACAGGACAGGGCACAAGGCAGAGCACGGGCAGGCAAACCACTACATAAGAATAAATAATTAGTAACTGATAAGGAACTAAAAGAAAACAAATAAATGATTGAATATTAGGCCCATAAAGTCAAAAGGCACAGGGGAAGGGGACATGAGACCCGGGGAAGGGGGGGGGGATAAATAAAATAAATAAAAACTAGGGGCAAAGGGGAAGATACTTACCGTAGACGAGAAAACAACAAGAGACACAAAAGTGTCACCAAAACAGTATAAAACAACATAGACATACATCTGAGGAACACAGAGGGGCGCCGCCTTGGAACGGTCAGCAGCATAAATACTGCTGGGGAGTTTAAACCTGTTAATGGTGCTAAGTCTAAGACGTATTGTTCAAAATTACAATTTTATCATCACATAAATAAACGTCAAGTACATTGAATACAGTTGTATCATAGTTTGGAGAGTTTTCTGTTAAAAAGTGTTAGAGTTAAATCGTATACATATACACGCATAGTGCGTTAACTGGAATGCAGGTATTAGTTACCCGCACTGCAGAGCATGCCCATTGATTGGTTCATTTTGTCTGAGGTTTACATATTGTGACGACGGAGAAAGGGAAAGCGATAGAAATATCATATTATGCAGATTCTCGTTCATTGGTTCCTTTTTTCTGGGGTTTCATATTGTGACATCAGGGAACGTGTTTTTATTTTTGACCAAAGAACATCAAAACACTCGACAATCTGATTAATATTCGGGGGCTACGCCCCCTCGCACAAATCAGATAGCCTCGGGTTTCGATGCTCTTTCTATTACTTATCATATGTTAAACTGGAATAAATCATTTAATAAACACATTCAACATAGAAAACAATAGCCAGGTTTATTAACTATCAATGTTCTAGAACAACTGAACATTTAAAGAAATAAAAGAAAAAGCTCGTTTGAATGCCATGCTACTGCAAAATATTATACTAAAACTATATAAACTTTTTACTTATACATATATGATATATAGTTAAACGATATACTACAATTAATTTATCTAAATTACGTGATTATTTCCTGAGTAACGGGACATGCACAACAAAAAAAGACTGAAGGAAAATAGATTATATTTAATATACTAATTAAATAGTAGTAGTATTATTTTATTACTTATAATTAAATCGGAAGTAAAATATGATATTTACCTTTATATCAAATATCTACTTTTAACATTTTTATCAAAAGATTTTTAAATATTTTAAACTAAATTTTAATTGCGTCGTAGCCGCAGTAATATCCTTGCAGGCGGTTGAAAGAAAAGCAATAAACTTAAAAACAGGTTTGGGTTATCGTTTTTATAGACTTCCTTCCAAATAAATTTAGAATCGTTCTTGTTTAAAGAGGCTCTGAACGGATAATTGTATTTCGAGGTTATTGTAGCTCTACGTAGGCCAAAACGTCTAAAACATAGCATTTGAAAATAAAATCATAGATAAAGTAAAACACTTCAAAAAGGAAAAATCTGCAAAGGACAATAAAGAAATATTCTCCGAATCAAATTGAATATCAGTTTTTATGCGATGATTAGCCAAATTTGAGAGAAAAGAATTGCAATTTTTTGGTCATTATGCACGAGAAAAAATTATTATATTGGAAAACCAGGTTGGGAATGAGCTGAAAATTGGTACATGATTAATTGGTTAAACCTCCATCTAATGGTTCACAAATCTCGGACATATACTTTCAGTCCCTTCATGTAATAAAAATAGACTTCACATCTCGGATGTTTCTGAATTTTAATGTCACCATTTTCATGTTTTATTGTTGAATTCTGTCTGCTTAAGCCGGCGATAGGGCGCATTAACGGTAGTCCACCGAGCCTGTAACATTTTCAATTTTGCCGTTTTGGGCTTTCTTTTCAGATTCCTATTTTCTTTTTTTCATTGGAGTCCCTCTAATATGTGGCAGAGTAGTCGCTAAAAACATTGGCTTGAATAATAAAGGATAACAACGAGGGTATTTGCCTCAACATCACTAGTAGATTAGGACTGATTATCAATTAATTTAGAATATTCCTTTTAAAGTTTAATAACGGATTTCAATACCAAAATAAAGAAAAACTGATTTGCAAATTTTACGAATCATGCTTGTGTTTGGTAGCCTGGCTATATACTGATGGTACAGGCATGCTACTTCCGGTTTCAGCAGCGAATAAGAGTTAATTAAATTGACATGATGGTATCACTCTGTCATATAGATACAATTTATCCGAGAAAAAAAATCTAATATTATAAATCAAAATTGTGATACAAAACTAAAATTGGCCAACTTTTGAAAAAAAAAAACAAGTCATTCTCTGCGTAAAATGTTACTCGGAGGCTTCCTTTGTGTTTTTATTGAAATTTAGTTTATAGTCACAATACGTAAACAGCTTTGTCCATCATGAAAATATATTGTTGTTTATATCTACGTACATTTATATTTTGATTTAAATTTAACAATGATTTGGTATAAACAAGCAGTATCTATAAAGTTATCAGTTACAGAGATTATGTAAGATAGACTGAAATGGAACTGAATCAATTATATAAGAAAGTTTTGTTTTCAAAAATACGTCCGAATAAATACAGATTACGAAATAAGCCACATGAAAGCAATCGTTTATGAATTTAACGTAATTTAACGCCAGTTTTTAGGAAAATTAAAACCATATTTTTACGCACGTTTGAAAACGAAACATTCTTAAATTGTTATGATATCGAACAGGTTTCAAGGTTCTGTTTTCTTATATATGGGCCTCAATCTCTTAATCACAGGCCCGCAAAACAAGAACAACATGTGAACAAACTTTCATATGTGACGTAAGATTTCCCAAAACAAACAATGATTTTAAGTATATTTACGTGTCTAAATCAACAATTCTGTTGTAATTGGTTCATAAAAACACACCAAAATTACATTGAAGTTTGCTTTCTATTGAACGGTTAACCCATAAACTGTCACATGATACTTGATACAACATAAACTTTCTGTCACATGATATGGCCTATAATTTAACTTTCGAAACACGCAATTCATTTCTAGAGGTTCAGAATGTGCGGCTTTTGTGTTTAAGGCTTACCAAGCAGATTTTTTTTATTATATATATATTGGATTGGAAAATATAAAATTGGACTAGAATAAACGCTTGCTTACTTAATAAACATAAAAATTGACATAATATGCAATCGTTTGGCACGTGCACATTTTATAACTTTTCATTCATCTTGCTGGGCACCGAGTTGCAGCGACTGAGTTTTGATTTTTTGATACATACAGAATTTTGCATGAACTTGCGTTATGCAATCATTTCTACGTTTTTATGACAGTCACACATTATCCTTGCATATCGTTGCTAATTCCTTAAGAAAGAATGTTAAAATCTTAAAATCTCAAAAAAGACACTTAAAATATATAAATATATTTGAACCCCAGTCCTCTCAACTCCTAAACGAGCGTATTACCCCTGGTCCACGGGGATTTTTTTTATAAGACAAAAATATAAAGCAAACATATCATTCTAATTAGGGTTTGTAATCCTTATGAATTTCGACATATAAATATTTTGTTCACGGTAAATCTGTTGTTTTAACACCGATGTAAATAATTTAGCGAAAATCTTCTCGCCCAAACAATTTAGCGAAAATAATCTCGCCCAAACATAATATTTCACTACTCGACAGTCAGATATATTTGTGTAATAAGCGCTGAAGTGTGTCGGTAATCGACATTGCTAAAAAAAGTCCTTTGTTTACATGAATTAAATTATCAACAGGACAGAACAATCTATGTTACCCAAGTTCTTTATCAGTATCAACCTACAAGTATTCGCTGCTCTCATCATAAATAAAGACTTGAAAACAAGAGGGCCATAACGTTATTTGATGTGCATTTCAGAAAGATGGCAATTGATTTAATGCCAAGTTTATCTAAAGGACTAAATTTAAAAGCAACTGGTACTATTAAGCCAAAACAATGTACGCGAACTATGGTGTAGGTGTATTTTACTGTAAAAAGATTGTATGACTGTCGAAATCTGAAAAGAATTATGTTTAAGTATAAGCGGTTATTAGACGCCGCTTGAAAGTGGCGTCTAGTACATATGCATTTATCCATACAGCAATGGGGAAAATTTTAGACTTGATTTTGTGTATTATTTTTGTTTTAACAAAATCACACTGTTCTCAAATTTTCTAATAAAATAGCTTTTCTGATGTACAACATGTCACAGACCTTTAAGGGAATAGAATAAACGTCTAACTGAAATGAAAGTGCCATGTTTGAATATCATATTCGTTTTATCATTATCTAATTTTATCTACATAACAAATAACTTGCCAATGAGCTAGTCTTTAGTCGATCGGTCTAAAACTAAACCGTTGAAAGAGATTACGACTGCAGTTGCACTTACTTCATTTGCTCCGCCTCTGTTGAAGTTCGGCTCCGCCTTAAATTGTCGCGAAAGTTTAATATGATGCTACGTATGCTAGAATTTAGTCTTCGTTGACGGGGCGGAAGGGAACCAGGACAATTTTGATCAATATCACTTGTCAAATCATTACATTACAAGTCACAAAGCGTAAACCACGCCCACTATCAGAGAGGCGGTTCTCCCGCAACATAAAACTCGTTACGCTACAACCAGTAAGGGGAGATCACTGCAGAACAGTTCGTCCTCAAAATCATTCGAACATTATGCAATTCGTACCAATGTTTAAATGGATATATTATCGGCACATATTGTCTTGAATTTATTTTAAGTATTCCAATCATTTCAATTTAACTTTTTATCCAATTTCAATCTTTGTCGCAACAGACAAGCATTTAAGAATTTCACACAAGGCATTACGTTGTGAATTTATGCATTAGGTTCTATTTTTTCACAAACATATGTAACTTTATTATTAAACAACGAGCACATACCAAGAACATGTAGAAAAAATTGATCTGTGCTTCGGATATTCAACTGTAATAGAGAACGATTTTCAATGCTGATTCACATCATTTGGCGGCGTCTTTGATGTGTAGCATCAACATTTAACTTGTCTTTATCTGATTGATAAATTATAGAAATACCATGCGAGAAAAACATAATGCGATAAAAGCTAGACAATATATTAAACATAGGTAGCCGTTTTTATTTGTACCATATAACAAGCAATTAATGATATAATGTCGGTATTTATGTAACATTTTCTATTGTTCTTTGCCGAGTCCGTTTACCGTTATTACTCGTATATGCCACTAATTTAACAAGCCATTAATTTTATAATTTGAAAACTATATATGTGAATGAAATAGCATTTATTTTGTGTAATGACCCTTTCATAAACTTTTTAACACTTTTACATGTCACTTATTCTAATCTACGGTATTAAAAAGCAACCACAGACTCAGTTTCTCAATAGTAAATTGCTGATTACTTTATAATTTTTGCCGTCTATAAACATGAAATCACTCAAATCAAACATTGTACTTTTAAAGCATCATAAAATTCAATCAATAAACGAATTTCCAATCCAGTTAAAATAAAGTTATGATAATATAGGACGTTAAGTGACTTGCAGGTTGTTTTCAAGATAACTCATCTGCGGTTCATAAAGCGTATAAAATAAGTTCAGTTCAATGTGATCTTTACTCCCTCAACTTATGTCTGATTACCGTCACGTTTTGATGAAGTTTCTGCCCAATTTTATAATACTGAATAAGACTATGTTACCATATGAGTATGTGGATTCCCCTTTTGCCTATTCGCATATTCAAATGAGTAATTTAAAAGCAAAAACATATTTTGAAGATAAGATTATCTGCTTCAACATATTTTAAATCGTTAAACCGTTAAATATATTATCTTGGTTTACGGTTTACAATATCATTTTTACAGAAAATAGAAATGAAATTAAAATTAAATGGCAGTGATTTATAAACAAATTTCAAGTTCAAGATGTTTAGATTCTCTTAGCTATTAGCAAATGGTCAAACTTTAAAATGATTTGAATGCCCAAAGTATTCAATAGCAGCTGTTCTGTATTATAGCTTAAAACATTTAGATTTCATTATAAAAAATGAAGAAGGGCAATAATTTTTTTTCATTAAAAGATGTCTGTAAATATTTGTACTTAAAATCATGTCTGTGGGTAAGAGCTACACTACGTAAAACGTTTTGACTTTCAATTAGCTTTTTATCTAAATGACGAATACTATCCCAGATGATAAGTACAATTTTCAAATGACAGAACCAAGGGTATTCTTCAACTTTGGTTGAAGAGTCACTACTTGCATACCATATCGACTTATTGTCCTTAGGTTACAAATTGTATTCATACCATTAGCATATATTGTCGGTATTTTCTTTCTGTTTTGTCGTTGAGAAGGGAGTCATATAAGAGCGTACAACATATTTAAAAATGAATGAAACAGCATGAATCGTTTCCAGCGTTTCATGTGAAAATGTCAATTGTTACGGTAGTTAAAATCTATACTTTGAAATACATAACGTAAGATACTCGGCTGGCACTGAACTTGATCGCTTATGTGGTTGTCCCTTACTCCTAACTTTTCCTGAACTTATTGTGCTACACTAGATATTGACAAAAATAAATACCTTTAGAGGTTATTGTTGATCATTAATGTATTTGATAAGTATGCAGTAGTCAGAATTCAAAACAACACGATGATTGTAGAAAAATCTTTATTATTTTTCTTTTTCTTTCATACAATATTTGCTTAGTAAAATGTTACATTAGCATTTGTTAAAATGATAACAATTTTAAGCTTTCCACGTGTAAAACAACTTCAGTGCATATAAAATTCTATAAACAAATGATAACCAAACAAAACTGATATCATGGGTAAAAGAATTAGAAAATTGGGGTTTTAAAAGTAAAATAAAATAAAACAACACATATATAGAAATAGGTAAAGTCGTTAAATTGATATGCCCATCAACGAATGATACAAATTTCTTGATTTAAGCTTCTGAATATTAAGAACCCCAGGGCGCTTTTGTGATACAAACAAAGAGAGCTGTGTAAAACAATAGGATATTTTTAGAGATATACAGACATTAACATATTTTTGACATCTATAAATATTACATCTCAATAAGTATGATAGATTAAAATACTTACAAAGAGACAAGTGATGTAATCTGAGGCATGGTCAACAAAAGGTAATAATTACAAACGTGTATATATTCTTTAACAGTTTGCTTATCTCTATTAAGACAAACAAAGTTGTTAAATTTCAAGTTGATATATCCAACACATTTAGACAAAAAGGACATGTAAGTATGAAATATTACAAAGGACTATAACTCCAAAATTAAACAAAAGATGGTAATTGTTCTTGAAGATCTTACTTCCCCTACATTTTCTTTCTATCACTCTGTCAAGCTTTAAGTTGATAAATCAAATACGTATGCCTAGACTTAGTTGATGAAAAAATACAAAAGTTAGTTACTCAAAATTATTCAAATTCTGAGTAATAGTTCTAAGAAAATGTTTTTTGTGTCTATGTGTTCTAACCATTTAGAAAATGTTAAGGTCATTTTAGATACGCAATACAATACAAAATGATAGTTTGTCGTTTTGGAAGTTCATTCGGGATGCCGTTTTTTCTATGAATATTTGCTACGTTTTCACTTTAAAATACAAGGCAAGCACAAAATCATCCTATTGTCTTGCAAGTAAGTCTTTTGAATATTAGTTTTATTTCAATACATCTTAAGATGACGAACACATAATGCATTTATCAAAAACAAAATCGTTGATTGCTGTAAATACAAAACAAAGTGACATGGTCTCCTACTGGCCATGTTTTTCACTAATCAACATGTATGTGACATATTTCTATAAAATAATATCAAATTCAAACACACACGTTCTTTAAGAAGTGTTCCTATATTCATTTTTTAAATAGGACATAACACAATTCTTCATCAATTCAAAACAACTTCAAACAATAACTATGAATTATTCCGTGTAAACATTATCAAAGTTTGACCAATATATCTTTAGATCTTTAGTGGCATTACTTTTTCAAACAATATACCTTTTAAGAACAGAAAACAGCAATATTATATGTAAAAGGATTGTTTATCTCGTTCCCCACCAAGGGACCAAGATTTTATCAAATTAAAAGACAAAACTGAAAACCACAAGACGATAATTTCTGTGACATAATGTCAAAATTTAAAATAAAAAAGACTGAGTTTAAAAAGTTTACCAATCCACAAAAAAACAACAACAGAAAACAAGACGCTCGACAGAAGACCTGTAAGCGATCAAATAAAGCACGTGTTTGCTCTGGAGAACAAAAAACGTAGATGTTTTTATCAAATATTTGTTTTAGTTTTAGTCTTAGCTTAAAGGAAAAACAGAAACATTAAAATCCGATATATCTTAAAACAATTAAAAACTTTCTAAGCAAAACAAATACTAGTTACTAATGTAAAAAAAAAGCTATGAATTAGCACACGATGTTTTTACGACGTTCAATTAAATAGTGTGAAATGTGAAACAAAACATCATTTGAAATGACAATACTCTAATGTTCTGTAGTTGTGATGTTATATAACTGTACATGATATGAATAAATTAAAATTCACATCAATGATTGCGATATATCAGTTGTCGTTAAGTTTGATCATGCAATTTCATACCAAATACATTTGAAAGGAAATTGTGTTTTCAATTTAAAACCTTTTTATTGCAAATTAAACACTACCTTTGTTCAATTTTATATAGCCTTATTTGTTAACCCGTAAAAGATATAAGATTTACTTTGCTTAAATATATTCGGATAAAATAGGCTTACATATCATGCAAATGTAATGAACAGAACAAGTTTTCTGTTTACATAAAAGAGTATGTATTACCTTTTGATTTTGAGACATTGTTGATGTTCGATAGTGCTTTAATGCTTGAGTATGAGTTTCTTGGTTTATGTGTAATATTTAATATCTATGATGTAATTGAATTACATAATAATTATTATTAAATATTGACACATTTAAGATGAACTATTATATTTATATAAGCGTGTCAATAGATAAAGTTACGATACTATGGGGAGAATATTGAAAGGGACATATTGGATCTAAAAATTGGAATCATTTTGTCCAAAAGATTTTCATGCAAAAGTACTATGCAAAAGTACTCTATGAATTTTAGAATCATTTTCCAGGTATATATATACTAAAATCTCTTTACAAACGCATTCATATCATTGACAGTACATATCGGTATTAAATGACTTTTCAAATTTATGACCATTTATTGAATCTATGATTGTATATTATTTTTTTGTAATTGATACAAAGTAAAAATGTAAAAAGTATATGCATTCTCGATGTTTATTATTGTGTGTAGCCGTTGTACTTTGTGTATAATGTATGTGTTTTTTCAATGTCTGTAAATAAGATTATAATTATTACGCATGCTGCAAATACGTGTCATATTATATGTAAATGTCGATGAGCTGTTAATGTGCTTAAGACTAATAAAACATATGTTATGTTATTATTTTTGTAATTGATACAAATGCATTATTAATGTCAATGATTTAAAAATTTAATAACCTCTCTTTATGAACGCATGTTTTATGATGTTTTCATTTATACAGGACATATTCGTCATGTACTCATATGGTCATTGATTTTTTTTTTCTGTAACGTGAATTAATTATCAACACAATAAGCCCTAAGTTGAATAGATAATAGATAGATCATATTCAACTTCTTTTATTAAATTTATACAATATACTAAAGGAAAGTGATGATTTGACCATTAGTATACCCCATTAATACAATTTTAGAGTGTGATTGATAATTACGTCTATATATACTTGTATACATACTCAAATGTATTTATTTTATTGTATGAAACAGAAATAGGTAATTGATATAATTTCACAATGTTTCTTTTACACAACTAATGTGGCGTTTGTTAACGTAGACGTTTGTTTGAAACGTTTACGTCATTTCATTTCTTATTTATCATATCAACTAATGAAGCTTATTTAAGTGAAACATGTTTGATAAATTGTGTGAGTTTGTGATCTATTTATCCTATATGCGGATAACCGAATACAGTATAGGGTTTATGCTACTATTCTCGTGCATTAACATCTGCAGAAGCACGAGCCAGTGTGTATAGCATAATACTTTGATTAACTAGCAATATACAAAACTGTATCAACAATATTTAAAGGGAGGGATAATAACGTTGGTTGCAAAAATGTAGAATATGCCTCTGTAAAGTATTTTCCATGATTACTCTACTTTCAATCAACAGTAATTTAAGTTTTTACAGATGTATCAGCTAGATAGAGATAGAAACCGCAGGTATTGGAGATGTTGTGTATTTTGTAGATGGTTTTTACAGCTGCTTGTTATTGTTCGCGGTATTTAAGTTTCTACAGATGTATTGAAGAAATCAGATTGTATCCAGTATTGAGTAAAGGTTATGCATTTTGATGCAGGCTTGTCTGTTATTTTACGCGGCATTTGGTTTTCTAAAGATTCTGCAGGAATTTTGTGCAAATTTGCCGTATGAGTTTCAGATGAAACAAATAATTTTGTATGCATGTCATATAAATTCAATTTGGATAATAATTAATTGTGCAAATATGGACTGTTTTTCAAAGCAGCAGCTTGTGAGTGTCCGCGGCATTTGAGATTTTGCAGATGTATCGGGTTTAATAAATGTTGTGCGTATTGTGGCTGGTTGTCAAGGCTGCTTGTTATTGTTCGCGGCATTTGAGTTTTTACATGTTTATCAAAAGAATCGGCACACATGTCAGTATTAAATAAATGTGGATTTGTGGCTGGTTTTTAAGGCAGTTGCTTGTTATAGTCTGTGGCATTTGAGTGTGTGTAAATGTATAAGGATTGAAGTCAATTCGGTATTTAGTGACTGTTTTCAAAGCTGCTTGTTATTGTTGGTGGCATTTGGGCTTCTACAGATGTATCAATTAAATTGTTAAAGAAGCCAGTATTGAGTAAAGATAGAGCATTGTTTTGCTGGCATTCGAAGCTGCTTGTATTTTATTGTGAAATTTTAACTTCTGTAGGTGTATTAAATAAAAAGAACTTTTAGCCAGTATTCGGAATGAGCACTACATTGTGTGGTTGGCATTTAAAGATGTTTGCTATTGGTCGTAACATTTGCGTTCCTACAGATGTATTATTAAAAAAACGACATTTAAACCAGTATTGAAAAAAAGTACTGTATTTTGTGCTTGTTTTTCAAATTTGCTTGTATTATTAATTGTGGTTTTACTGCAAGCCATAACAATAAGATCCTTGTTTTTTGAAGCTTTTCTTTTGTCAGCCAAATTAAGTCTGTCTTTATATTCATATTTGTTTATAATAACACTAAAAACACTACTTTTTGATTGTAAAATCGTGTCCTGCGGGTGTTAAGAAAGTTCCTTTTGTTAACAGTTCAGCCTGAAAAGAACAAAATAATGATGAGAATAAATAATTATGTACTTCATTAACTGTGAAACTGCCGTCCTGTACTTAAAGTTGAGATTTCCAGGGTTAAGCTTTCTGTCCTTCTAAGAACTTAAGTCACCAATTTTCCTTTATACCTTTCTGACAGTGGTTGAAGTCTGTCAGGTTTGATTATATAATTTCTATCTGTGCATGACGTTGACAGTAGCTTTATGTTACTTAATATTTTTGTTTTAATCAAGCAATGCGTATATATGTAACTTAAAGGCATTTATTCAAGTTTCATTTCTGTTTGTAATATAGAAATGGGATTGATAACGTACCTGTCTGCTAAAGGCAATACCATATCTCAGTTTTGTACAAAAATGTTGGCAATTGTTGAACAAAAGATCGTAATCGCCTTTGCCGAACATGGCATTCATTCGGAGAACCAATTCCTCTTCTGGAGGACTGAAAGAAATTTTCCTGATCTTATGACAAATTTATAAAGACAAACATTGCATATGTGTTCATGTAACCTTAGATTGTGTTTGTCTTGTCTGTGTGCAGTTTTATTTTATGAAACATAGGAGTGACTTTGCTAGCCATTTTAGTTTATAGAAATATTTATAAAAAAAAAAACAAATAAATACGCGATTTTATTTTGAAAAATTAAGAAACAAAAAAGTATACCACATTTTCCTAATAGGATCGTCTGACATTGTATTTGAGCCACGTGCAACTTGATGCTTTCACTTAACAGTATCGTCGATATGTACTATAACTGTAAAATACGTGATATCTTGATATGAGTCGAGCACCTAGAAATAGACTGAATAGACTGAATGTAGTAAATAAATCATCAAAAGAATATATATTAAAGAATATGTACCTTTATATAAAATGTTTCTCCCCTGTATTGATTTCTTAACAAATAAATCTGAAATATACTGAAAGAGTTTAAAGTAAATTTATATTGTAATGCAATCGCAGAGTGATTGAAAAGTAAATCAATAACCATAAAGGTTTAAATTTTATTGTGTGTAGGCTTAATATCGATCTATACCATATAGATAATAATATAAGGCTCTTAGCGGGCTTAAGTATTTAGAGTTTAAAAAACGTGGCAGAGTAGGGCAGCAAAATTGAACATCGGGTCGATTTATTAACATTCGCTTAAATCTTGGGGACAAAATTGATAAGGCATGGAATGTCAATTAGTTTAAAACATTCCTTTAAGGGTTTATGACGGATTCTAAAATCAAAATAAAATAAAGCAAGAGCCCCCGCCGGGCGGGGCAACGTTCGACATTTTAATTTTTCGAAAAGCAAACAGGAAATGATGGAACAAATCTAAACGTTTCCTTTTTATGAATTTAATCGGTCTGTCTTGTCACATTAGTTTTATCTATATATTTTGTAATATTATACAGATACTCATTTATATACATGTATATATAAATAAAAGCACGCAATTCTATAAAAAGAAACACGCAATTCTATAAATAGAAACACGTAATTCTATAAACTAGAAACACATAATTCTATAAAAAGATACACAAATTCTATAAAAAGATACACGCAATTCTATAAAAAAACACGCAATGCTATAAATAGAAATACGCAATTCTATAAATAGAAACACGCAAGTTTATAAATAGAAAATTCTATAAATAGAAATACGCAATTCTATAAATAGAAAATTCTATAAATAGAAACACGCAATTCTATAATTAGAAAAATCTATATAGAGAAACACGCAATTCTATAAACAGAAACTTCTATAAATAGAAACACGCAATTCTATAAATAGAAACACGCAATTCTATAAATAGAAACACGCAATTCTATAAATATAAACACGCAATTTTATAAAAAAGAAACACACAATTTTATAAAAAGATACACAAATTCTATAAAAAGATACACGCAATTCTATAAAAAAGATATACGCAATTCTATAAATAGATACACGCAATTGTTGTTGTTGTTGATGCTCTCTCCCTCTCTTTCTCTCTCAGTCATTTGTAATTTAACCTTCAAGGTCAATGTCATTAAAGAGTCCAAGTCAATTTGAGTTTGATAAACAACAAGGTCTTGTCCTTAAGAATGTTCTGTTATAATATGATGTTGGTCCCTTCAATAATAGCAAAGTTGCAGCCAGTTACAACCAAAACAATGAAAATTTCAATAATTTGACCTTCGAAGTCAATAATAAGTGAAAGTCACGGTCTATCTGGTTATTTTTAAAAATAATCCTTGAAGCTTAGTATGTTCAAGTTTGAAGACAATCCATTCAAAAATGACAAAGTTACAGCCAATAATAGCCAAAAAATGAAAATTTAAATAATTTTACCTTCAAAGTCAAGGTCATTTATGAGTGAAGGTCAAGGTCTGTCAGGGATATCTTTAAAGATTATTATAAACAAGTTTGAAGATAATCCATTCAAAAATAACAAAGTTACAGCCAATAATAGCAAGAACAAGCAACATTTGGACATTTTGCCTTGAAGGTCAAGGTCATTTATGGATGAAGGTCAAGGTAAGTGTGGTCTACTGAAAGGTCTTGTGTATACCGTGTTCAAGCCGTACTAGCCGTCCCCTTTACCGGATATACATGCCACCTTTTATTCGGGTGAATACCACCAAATGTTTATGTTGCGTTATGTGCGCATATCGATGTCCTCACTAAGTTATGTATTAATCTGATAATTTTAACTATATTTGTTGTACAAATACAAGTTTGCGAACGGCAACGGCACCGGCAACGGCAACGCCGCCGCGACAATCACAATACCTCTCCTTTTTTCAAAACAAAAAAGTCGAGCTAAAAATGAATTAGAAATACATTACTTATAACTGATGGTAAAGAATTTTCACTTCCAGTTGTTTAATGCCTCTTGTATTATTTTATACTGATTTTTTTGTCCTGAGCATTGGCTTAATACAACTAAACATAGGAAACAACGGAATATTCAAACTGTTCTGATTTGATTTGTTTAATAAAATAATAGAAATTTAAGATTAAACCGTTGACCCAAATTCTAAAATTACAGATCAAACACTTATTTTTTGGGTTGAATAATTGACCCTGCCTAGTTATACCATTGTCTCTCACATATGTTGATTTAAATCGGGCAAGAGGAAATGACAGTTTCTCAATATATATTATAATCGAAGTATAATTTAGAAAAGAAACCGAGTAAATACATATTAATTTCTTCAACAAAATGATCCAATTCTTTGAAATTAGTCAAAATAATAATAATAATAATAATAATAATAATAATAATAATAATAATAACAACAACAAATTATTAGAAAAAACATGTTTTGATCCATATTTTCTGTGTATTGTACATTGCTGTGTTTATGTAGCAATGTTTTATTTGAAAGATTCGGTTTTTTTTTGTTTGACAAAGTTTTTAATTCCGCATTAATGCCATGTTCCGTCTAGAGTATAGTTAAGCGGACTTTGTGCAATTTGTTATTTTATAACAGTTTCTTTTTTCTGAAGAATCAAAACATCGAAAGCTAAAGAAATGTGTTTGATTTTTTTAACTGATCATAAATTATATTGAAATCATCATTTATGCAATTGCTACAGATACTTATAAACTGGCTACATGAATGAAAAAATAATGTTATATAACCGATTATGAATGTGTGGCCCGAGGCAATGCATAATGCGTTTTGAACATAAATGACATCTTTCTATTTTTATGAATATTGATGTTTTTGGGCAATGAGAGATGAAACAGCCTCACGAAAAGCAAACTTGCGTTTTAAAAAGCATGTGAGTTATGATCTTTGTATCAATAGCGTTACGCAAGGCTGAGTTCGAGCGTCATAATGACTTGACTCTACAAAATACTCCGGTAGCAAATATATCTTTATCAAACAATATGATTTAACAGTTTTAAAGCATAATGCACAACAAAAAAGTCGGATGGGAACAAATGCCCCTCTGGCAGGATTTCTCAGTGCACCATTCGTCTCTTCTTCGTCGAGTGCTTTAGTCTAGATATATCACACAATAAAAGAGAAGAGAAAATCATGTTTTATTGATTTGTCGATTGGAATTCGGTTAAATATTAAATAAATATATGATATTTACCTTTAATCAATTATTTTTTCTCCAAATACTTTTATTTGAATCAAGAAATCAGTTGTTGTGAAAAGCACGAAATATTCACACATTTATTTAAACTGCGTCGTAGTTTGCTGTCAAGTGAGTGATACACCACTATGTTAACATGAACACTTTGACGACAATCTTATATCTTATTATAAGTCGTAATGTCATTACATTTAAATTTAGAAACACGCCATTCTTTGTTGAGGTTCTGTATGGGCTACCGTTTTTGATAACGGCTAAAGTGGAATGATATTCAAAACAAATATATTTATTTTGTTCTTGTCGCTCCAGGAACCCTGCTGAAGATCATTTGCGGGTTTTTCGTCCTTTATTAATGACACAGATAAACCAAATACGCTTATGACAACTTTTTTCATATCAACAGTAACTGTTATTGATATAAAGTCATCAAATAAATGAAAATAATAACTGCATAATGTGTAAAGTGATAATATGTTACAGGTCCAACATTCATAACATAACAAATACAAGCAAGAAATGCAGCAGGTGCAGATGAACTAGTAGATATATGATAACAAGATATTCTTATAAACTGTCCAATGGTTCATTGGTTTTTACCAGTATTGTATATCACTTATGAATGAACGAACGAAAGACATTGTTCATTATTTATAACTTTGATTGGCATGCTAGAAATTAGAATATTACTTGTTATTTTTTATGATCGTGGTTATTAATAGCAACGGATATACATGTATACAATCATTTATAATCCATATGAGTAACGCATGACCAACACCACACTTGTGTAATTGTCCCTTATTATGTTATCGCTATTAGCGAAGACCCCCTCTTAAGCTATCTGTTCACACTTAGAAACAATATGACACTTGTTATATTACCATGTTGAGCATAAATGTTTATTATACACTAATCGTAATATCTTTTTTAATAAAAAAAAAAACAGATTTTATAAATATTGTTTTCTTTTCTTTTTTGTGTTTTATGCACTACTTTAATACTGAGTTTTTACGTTTACTACTATTTTAAGAATTCAATTGCCATAATGACTGACGATTATAAGTCAAAACTTAACTGGAAAAAGTCAGTAAATTAGGGTTAAACTTTCAATATATAATATTGTTTATTCTTAAACCATATACATGTACATTTGTATTTTTCTTTATCATTTTTTAAATTATCAATCAATTGAATAATTCATAAAATCTGATTTGTAACTTTGAATACTTCCTAGGCATCTTTACT
The DNA here is from genome assembly GCF_026571515.1 of Ruditapes philippinarum. Taxonomy (NCBI): domain Eukaryota; kingdom Metazoa; phylum Mollusca; class Bivalvia; order Venerida; family Veneridae; genus Ruditapes; species Ruditapes philippinarum. The sequence continues at coordinate 10,565 of NW_026855690.1, read as the reverse complement.
AAACACGAATAACAAATTAAATAAAATGTTTCAAAGTTGATAGTGTCATATTAATGCCATAAAAATGTACATTTTTTCTCAATTATTGTACATATTTATTGTTTTTATCTCATATAGATAAAATAAAACATGCGATTTGTTTGTTAGTTTTTTTTTTCGAATTGTATGTTTATGATCAATAAATTTGAGAGTTGATCTATTTTTATTAATTATTGTAACCAAACTAAGTGACAAACATTCATCTTGAAAAAAAGCTTATTTATCTGTAAAATATTTGTTCTGTTCTGTAACGATATCAAACATCTACTCCAAAACCGGAAGAGACCGGACAATAAACGTGTGGTACTATTCGCCGGTCGTCAAAATAGACCAGGAGAGACCGGGAATTACCGACAGGAGTACATCCCTCTATAAATAGATTTTCGGAATATTTAGTTCATCAACACAACATTCTATTTACAGCTTTCGAAATAACATACCATAATAACCCACTGTGTACTACAAAATGATAAATAAAAATACCCCGAAGAGCGCGATTTATTGACGGAAAAGGTTAATTAATTTGAAAATGTTTGCATTGCGAAATTCTCCAGTTCGCTATTCATTGTACATATCGCGACTAATTAATAATCAAGCACCCTCATACCGATCGGAATGATCGGCTTTTATTATGAACAACTATAAAAGGCTCGAGAAGTTGCTGTCGCCCTTTCACAAAATCTGATTTCTTTACGTGGACGCCAATCAAGGTCTGACACAACTATAATTCCATCTCACGATGTTATGTTGTAATGCGTTCAGGACGTACGGAAAAGGTGGACATCATTATACTAATGGAAGTTAGTTGAAATACTTGTAATTGTAGGTAATCCCATCGAAGGAAACTGTTAGTTAAAACATAAAGACTAAATACCATTTTTTCTTTAAAATTAATAAAGCAATACTTCAATCACTTAAATATTTTGTTAAATGAGGAAGTGTATACCTTCTCCTAGTATTATGTTGTACTCGCAGATATATGTTTCCTGTCTAAAAATGTTTATCATTAACTTTTCATAAAGTTAAAAAAAGGCGATAATTATCGCGTGTTACTAGCGAAATTTTGCGGACGAAATAGGACACCGTAATGACACGAACGTTTTATCATTTGATATGCTTTAAAAAACATTATTGCAGTATCTGCCTCAGATGTACAGCAATAGAAGACATTAGTACCAAAAGAAATCTCTGATTTGTCTTTCTTTTGAATCATATCTACCACCAGAACAAAAGCTACTGTTTATTTGAATATATATTTGCATAGTATTTTTGCGGCTTGCGCTAACATGTTTGTGTTTTGATTTTACTATTTGATGCTAAAAGTAAAAAGTGAAAGGTATTTTATTCCAATTACTTAATTCTCATCTAAATTAAAAATAAATGGCTTAAACAATATTAATACAATATAATAATACTTATGGTTTTACAAAAAAAACGGCTTTATAAACATTGACTGAACTAAATTAAATTCCTTAGTTATACAAAAAGGCAGACAATGATTATCTTTTTGTGCAGTGCAATGCGGCCAATGAAAATCAAGTCAAGCCGGCACACATGCCGTCTCTTCAATGTTCTCACTGTTCGCCATGCAGTCAGTACATGTTTGGAAACATTTTAACCAGATTAACAAATGAATACTTCAAAGCTTTTCAGCAGTGTCGGACCGAATAAGATGACTAATGTGTCAATAAATGTCGAAAATTTGTGGTAAATATTTTAGACATTAATATTTATTATTTAGAATAATAAATATCGACTTTTATGCCCCACTCTGACAACATATTTTAACATGCATTCTAACGATTGACTCTTTCATGGTTGCAGCATATGAGCCATTAAAGTTCTAGCAAAATGCGATTTTTCCTCATGAATCATAAAGTGTGGATGATACAATGATAAGGGGCAGTGGTAGCCTAATGGCTAAGATGTTTGCCTGTTAACCCCAGGGTTGTGGATTCGAGCCCGAGTCGGGTCACGACTAGGTTTCCTCATTTGACACCAGTACTGGTTAGTTCCTGAAAGCGGACTCTAAACTGATTGATATAAGTTGAAAGAATGTATTTCTCAAATGAGCACAAATAAATATGTTTCAACTAATAGTTTGTAATTGCAGTATGATACTCATGATATATGTTTTGCGCTTGTTTGATAAAAGAAAAATCGAATGAAATATTTTTCAATCAAACATTTTTTTTAAAAAAAAGGTGAAATATTTTTTTCTATTTCCGGTATATCCACTGTAAGTTGAACCGAATTTGTCACACGTGTGCATATTCGGTCCGTGATATTTTCGAGTTAAAATATCAATTATGAAATCGGTAAACTACAGTGGATCTTGAAAACAGAACAAATGAACCGCTTTCTGAAATTGCGTTGTAGTCGCAGCAACACACATTGAGAGGTAAACCAGTAATTACAAAATAGTTTCGTGACACATTATACAAACAAACTGTGCATGTCACACCATTTATCAAAAGAGGTTTTGAGTAGGGTACTGTAAATTAATCTATATTGTAATATAACATTTGCAGAAATGTTTTTTTTGTAGACATTTCAGAGGTTTCAAATAAGTAACTTACCTCATAAAATAAACTAGGACACATTAATCGTTTTTATGGTCTTTTTTACAGCTTAATCTTCAATAGTTCAAATTTAGGAACACATAAACTTATTTAATATCTTATTATTCAGGCCCATAATGGGTTCTCATGTATATGTGATTGTTATTATTACATTATAGCACTTGAAGATTAAATCATTCAACAACATTATATGAACACTTAATCATTGTAATTTTAATGAGTTTAGCGAGAGTACTACTTTAAATTTTGACATTTTATGTAACTTAAATTAGTAAACGCAAATGGATACAAAAGTACTAATGTGTATATATAATGTAGCGATAATAATTAAGAATTATATTGTTCTGGAATAATATCACACTTGCCTCTTTTAATTTTGCATATATTACTGAAATGTAATGAAAATAATGTAACAGTTTAAAAAATACGGTGAATATATCCACCAGTGTTGTTAGGGAAGTTGCAGGTCCTCTTATTTAAACATGGCTGTACATTTCCAAGATTGAGGTATCTAAATTAATTGGTCTGATTTAGACTGTAGGGAAACAAATCAGTTGTTACAAAATGTAAAAAAAAAGAAGTTTAATATGTCACACACACACAGACAGATCGATCGGGACTAGTTTATCTTAAACAGGAGTCGAACGTATAGCGGTTCGAATCTTTCTTCAACTTTGTAACGTATTTTAACAGATTGTACCACTCCCCCCGAAAATAATGATTATTTATAGTATATATTTTTAAGAAACGCACTGTCAAATTATTGGACCTTATGTGATCTTATCGCACCAAAATCCGTCGTACACATAAATATTTTGACAATAATGCGTAAATATATATCTTAGCAAAGTAGTTTTTGCTATGCAGCTCAACAAGAGTATTTACGTAAGTTGTATGTAGAAATAACAACTAACATTCACGGTATTGGCTTTAATCATATGACTTTGTCACGGACACAAAATCAGTCACTGCCAATTTCCCTTCAAAAACTTTTTTACTATTGTACTAAACTTACTTATATGATTTCGAGGAAATACATGTAGGTCAGAGCCCCACATCCTCTACACAAAATTCGCAATTTTAATAATCAATGACTATAATTACATTTTTATAAAATATACTTACTCTGACGTGTGTTTAAACATTCGGAACTGCCTCGGCTATTATCTATAATATTAACCTCGGAAACAATACGGATTGAAAGTAGTTCTACCACGTGGTTTACAGATGTAAACAGAAACAGAGATAATGTAAAACGAATGTTTATATTTGACATCTAATGTCTGTTCCGGTACTCTTATGCTTGAGAATATGTCTGACAACAATTTGTAATTTAAATATGCCCACTCATGTTCAATTTTAAACAAATCCGACCAAATGTCAACAGGTTGGTTTTTTGTACTTTCGGTTTCTACAGCCATATTAGTAAATATATAAATAATGTATTGTTTGCTTTTGTACCTATGAATTCACTTATTTTATGTTGACTTTTACAACATATATTGGAAATAAACTTGTCAACAACTCCCAGCATTAAATTACTATTTGTTTACATGTTTAGTTTCTTAGCATCCGTTCTGTGTATTCATACTATTGTGTTCGAGGTCCTTATCCGAAGATTGACGGAAAGGGCCGAGTAGTTGCGATTGGTGTTTAAAGTCTTAAATCCATCAATATTCTGTATTGCACCATTTTACCTCGCTTAAAAAGTATCGCACCGCTATACATTCGACCCTCTATTAAAGCTAATAATTTTAAAGTTGTTCAGAAAGAGAATGGTTCTTTTAATCGGCAACAAACCAAAAACGTTTGAAAATTTAACAAAGGAATAGGCAAAAGGATTATTAGTGCTATTCAGAAAAAAATAAGGGGAAAAATAATTGTGAAATACCTTTGCACGGTTAACATGATATATTTTGTCACGATTTTTTGAAATTATGTTTTCTAAGGTGAATTTTATAAGAGCAGTAAAGTTTATTTATGTCCATGGTTTAAATGGTCCCAAAGGGCAAGAAAATTTTAACAACACTGCAGTGAATGAAGTACGGCCAACTTTTTAAGTTAACAAAGTTGATATAAAAAATATTCATATGAAATATTGTAAAACTATTATGTTAGAAACCCTGCTAGTAGCGTAGGTGTTTAGGGGGAACTTAGAAGATGTCCGCTGTATGTAGACAGATATATTCGAGTTGTACAATTGCGGTTTAAGATAATAAGGTTAAGTGATATTGTTATACATTCAAATTTTTATTAATGTATGTCTGGTATCAGCTAACCACTACACATGTTGTACCACATCGGCCGTTGTCTTTTCTCCGTGAAAATTAGAAATATTATTGTGACGTCATCAATTTTATTACCATAACTGCGAGGTATTTATAGCCAAATGACGTTGTGATGTAGTAGTTAGCATATCGGACGGGCAATCCATAGACCCTTGATTCGAGTCCTAAGTGCGGCGAGCAAATATTTTGCGGTTTTTTTTCATTGTTAAATTTCCGTCCACATGTAATGTAATCAAACAAACTTTAAATTTATAAACTCATTACAGGTCCAAACTAATAAAAAGAGTTTTTCCTTAATGTGATTAGGGAAGCATGTTTGAGCCATCACGTTTTCATTCATGTCGTTGTTTATTTAATTTCGTCCATCCACTGAATATTGTATACCTTCATGTCATTGTCTTTTGCCATGCTATAATATACGCGCATGTACAAATGTTAATCACGAGATACTTGTAGTTGTAAATTGCGTTCTTTTTCTTCTGTTTCTAAACATGTTGAATAGTAATAGATCGCTCTTAATTTGAATTTTGAAGAGACCACAAAATGTGTAAAGGCTAATAGTATCAAAATGTAAAACAATGAGTGAACAACATAATTTTCTGGTGAGACGAAACTAATTTTAAGGCTGGTCAAGCAAATACTATTACTTCCGGTTCCAGCAGGTTAAGGGAAAAATATCTTACAAACTGGAATACGTAACCTTTACAAACCACAGTCTAATATCACATAATTATATATAATATTTGATTTAGATAAAAATGGAAAGCAGTTTCAGAAGATAAAAACATTGATAAACACATTTGCAAATTAAGAAAATAAAGGCTTAGAAAAATTTCCTTTTCGAAAATTAGGTATCAAAGATTTCTTTTTCGATTTAGTAAATATTCCATTTTGCTATATTACATGAGATACATATTTTGTACATACATGTATATCTGCATTTTTTGTAATCAAAACTTCATCTGCTCTGCATGATACATCTGGACACGATCATTATTTCTTGAAACACGGAAAACTGATCTGCCAGGTGGCTTATTCGCGGAAATATCAATCGAAATTCAGATAAATCTTATTAATTCCATACGCTCAAACATGTTAAATGTCAGAACTGATTAATGTACCTGCTCTGATTGATTATATAGACAATGTGTAAAACATACGGACTTTGTTGAAAATGTTTTAGAGGTGTTAAGAAATGGTTGTACTATAAAGCATTAAACTGCAATAGTTCCACATCCCAATAACTATAATTTATGAGCTGAAGGTACTTGATATTTAATAACGATATTTGTAAACGAGTACACGCGAAAATCATGATACAACACTTCAGCTGTTTATTTCAAGATATTAATATAAAATAAAACCGTATTCCTCGCGTTAAACTGTTACAAAAATAGAATTATAAAATAAATATATATATTTAATTTAAATGTAATGTTCACGAACAGAGTTAATGTTCTTTTCAAAATATTGAAAACGTGTTTTCGTTTTCAGAAATGAGCTTTTCAAGAAACTATTCTCCATAGAAGAGAAGACCTCGGTGCCTGTCGTAAGTATTGATAATATGCCGGTAACTGTAATACCCTTTGATGAAGAAAAGTCGAAATAACGATACCACGATGATGACAAGTCGAAAATACGATAGTTGAAAGTCGTCATCATTTAACGTTCGACTTTCAACTGTCGTGGTTTCGTTATTTCGATTTCGACCATATTATGTTCGTGTTTTTTGTCCAGCAATTGAGTGTTGTCATTTATCACACATTTAGTACTATTATGAACATTAAATGTTATCATAATATTTTTTTCTTTTAGCATTTCCTGGTGTTTATTATGAATGTGCTTTCGAATATTTAAGGATCTTAAAGGCCGTGTGGTTAACGACTTCAGATTCATCCCGCTATGGGTTTAAATTCCGTCATGGAATTAATATATTTCATGTGAGGAAGCTATCAGTCTTACTCGTGGAAGGTCGGTGACTCTATTCAGGTGCCAGATAATGCTAAAAAGACCACTTACGATCTCCCTTCATTGCAAAAGCTAAATAATCGTCATATGACAAATACAGGACCGGTGTAGCGTCAAAAGTAACAAACTTATAAACAAGTAAATTCTATATATTTGTAGATTTATAATATTTAGATGTGTTCAATGTCTTAACCTTTACTCAAATATATTTCAATGTACATTGAAAGCGATTGAATTTTTGTATCATGACAAAACTAGGTTTTCTTTAATTGAAATGGCACGAAATAACCAAAAAAACAAATAAACAAGTGACAATACCGGTGACCACCGACACTTTCTGCCCAGGAGTTTTCCGCTTGAAGTATGTCGTTATTGTTGAGATACACACACACACGCACGCACGCAAACACACATACAGATATATACAACAAAACAAACAAAATCGGCATTTTACAGATGACATTATACCTGGGTTATTTCTATAACAAAAACGTTTCTCACTGAAACAATATTGTGAAAAGCAAATATTTTGTTTGTTAATTTAAACAGATAAAGACACTTCATCTATGGAAACATTTGTAATACAGTTGTAAAATCATTTGTTCTCCTTGACTGGCTGCATTAATAATCAATTTATGTCCAGGCAACTACAAATATCATGTTGTTAGAAGAGATGATTGAAAATGTCTGGACAAATAAATCGCTAAAAGATGAAATATCCACAGATCAAAATATTCTTAATAAATTTTAAAATTCAAGACATCATCACGTGATTAAATTAGAAACTGCCAAAAAGATCTAATTAACGATGATAAGACCTTTCGTTGCATTCAATCCAATCAAAATGGTATTAGGATATTTTTCATTAATGGGGCCTCCGTGGCCTAGAAATTAAGGCTGCTCACTTCAAATTTATTATCAAAACCTCTATGGGATCGAATCTTGGATACTTTTGGATGTATAGAGCTATCCATCTATCGCACGGAATGTCGGTTGTTCGACTTGGGTGCAGGGAAAATAATTACATACAGCTTTAGCCGGTTTTATGTAGTGTGACACCTTTTGGACAGCTCATACTCATAAAACTGTATGGTTACAAACGTTATCTTGTTTTCGAATATCAGTTCCGGTGTCATTGCTCTCGAAGTATTTCTCTTGCCAAGGAAATACAAAGTCGTAGGTAATCATATTATGAAATGGTAAATAGATCTGATTGAAATCACGATTGATACTGGTATTTAGCCGCTTTTTGTAAGATTTGATGCATTTAATTGGATACACACCATGTCATCTGCTAGACAAGATATTTCATAAAAGGGCAATTACCTTACTGCAAACGTCATTGTAAATGTATGGAAATCATCAGTTTTTCTCCTATAATTCTGATTTCGAAATCAGTTGCTTACAGTTTGCCTTTCTCTGACATTATAAAAAACAAACTGGCTTTACTCCAATTTTTGACGATATGATGATTTATATCTTATGCAAGCTTTCACTGTATTATACGAGTACATACTCTTATATTATTTACGAATCATGAACTAACACGCTCTGTTATTAACTTATTTGTAATTTTATCGGCACATTTTCCGAAATCTATTAAACAATAATATTTTTTTTCTTTAATGTTTGAGCGATTATTTAATGTACAAACACAATCAATTGTGGATTTACCTGTCTACAAACCAAGTTAATTTTCTATAATCTATAATTGTCTCATTTGTTTTAGTCCATTTGTTACTTATTAACATAAAGTCATCAACATTTTTCAACTAGCAACCTTTCCTACCAATCTTCAAAACATTTGTTTTAATTGTATTCTTTGTTACATTTTACAATATGCACTTACATGAATGTTTAAAGATATTATATTTTTATTCGTCATGTAACAGCAAAATTCTTGTAAAACTCTTTATTAAAAAAAAAATTTCTAATTTAAGTGTGTTTTTAATTAAAAGTTAATCAAACTCTTACACTTTTATCAAAATGTAGGTGATATCACAGAAAGTCAAATAAAAGTAAAGTGTCTTATAAAAAGTGTTACTTTAAGATTGTCAATTGTTTGATTTTTATTCTGTAAGCGTTGAAAAATTAATAAACAGAAAAATTATACTGTGGCTGATTTACGAGTTGTAACATAGAACGTCTCTGCTCATTTATACACATGATTAAACACAATACAATTTTCCGTAACAAAATATTATGATTTTGTTATTACATGTATTAAGGTCATTACCAATTATAGATGATTCTATGCATTCGTCCCTCACTCTTAAGGAAACCATCAAGCGTATTTTGTCAAACACGTATTTTGATAATATTCTGACAATTACGAGCTGACAGTATTTTTAGCAGACAATACAACTTGATACACTTAAAGTTACTTATTAAAGACACCAAATTCACATGACGTAATGAAGAAAAGTAAAGAAAGCAATACGATTTCCATTAACATTCTGATATCATCTTACAGGTAGCAGATATCTCAAAGCAATGTAACAAGCTGAGAACCTGGATAATTTATGTTTTATTATTTACTTATTTATCTTTATTTATTTGTTTTTATATTAAATTTGCTCGACTATGCTAATTTTAATGATTACTTCAAGTATATGTGAAGACTTTCTACAATTTATCTTCTTTGAACATTTTGCCTGATTGAATGCGCACGTGCCTGCAATCGTCAGCATGTGTATTTCTGAAAAGATAGTTAGAGCTGACTAAACAGAAATATTTTCATCACAATCATAGTGTATAATAGAGTGAACGGGGTAAATTAACGTGCATGAACGTTGTTGTTGTCCTGTAAAGCAAACAAGTAAACCCAATGACGACCCCCTACTTCTGCAATAAAATTCGGGTTATATGCATGTACAAATCCATTTTTATTTGGACAGCATTTAATCCCATAATTTAATACGATATATCCTATACGATATATAGAAACGAATTTATTATGTTATAATTCAAATATCAAAATAGAGAAAAACGGAATCCCTAAAGAACGTCCAAAAACGACAAAATTGTAAATGTTGCAGGCTCGGTTTGATTGAGCCTGTTCATGGGCGGTTCTGAAAAGTACAAATTACTGTACACGCCCTTAGCACCGGCTTTAGCAGAATTCAACATTTAACCATGAAAATGGCGTAATTTTGAAATTAGAAACCTCCGCATATGTGTTCATACCTGACACATTAGTGCTATTCCATAAAAGGCGGCGAATTGTCTCCAATTAAACAAGCCTTACTGATCTTTGCAAATCACAAAATATTTAAATCATTCAAAGTTTAAAGCAAACGTATCTAAGTTATATACGTTTAAAACATATAACCAAATATTGAATCAAAACAACCCGATAAACAATTAATTATAACGGAAGTTAAATGACGATCATTTATCAAACGGGGGTACTTATGCATAACCATTATTATAGCAGAAACGTAACTGTCTGTTCATACAATCAGATTACGTATGTTTTAAACAAAACATGACCTTATTTAGGTAATCGCAACTTATTTGAAAATGAAATGTAATATTACTTTGGTCGGAAAGATGAGTAGGGTAAAAAAAGGAATTTCGCGGCCATTTTGATCCGCCAGATCCGACGGATCAACATGGCGGACGTTAGTAACGTGAGACGATGACTCAATGTTCCAGAGATGGCGGTTGTAGCGAACTGGGTAATGAT